>NC_054486.1:98998473-99093926 GCF_017639515.1 Carcharodon carcharias
AGTCTGATGTTAGTTAGGGGGGTAAGGCAGCACGGTCTGATGTGAGTTAGTGGGGTAAGGCAGCACGGTCTGATGTGAGTTAGGGGGGTAAGGCAGCATGGTCTGAAGTGAGTTGGGGGGTAAGGCAGACCGGTCTGATGTGAGTTAGGGGTGATAAGGCAGCACGGTCTGATGTGAGTTAGGGGTTTAAGGCAACACGGTCTGATGTGAGTTGTGGGGTGATAAGGCCGCATGGTCTGCAGTGAGTTAAGGGCGTAAGGCAGCATGGTCTGTTGTGAGTTAGGGGGGTGATAAGGCAGCACGGTCTGGTGCGAGTTAGTGGGGTAATGAATCACAATCTGATGTGAGTTAGTGGGGTAAGGCAGCCCGGACTGATGTGAGTTAGGGGGGTAATTCAGCCCGGTCTGATGTGAGTTAGGGGGGTAAGGCTGCACGGTCTGATGTGAGTTAAGTGGGTAAGGTAGCACGGTCTGATGTGAGTTAGGGGGGTGATAAGGCAGCACTTTCTGATGTTATTAGGGGTGAAAGGAAGCACGGACTTATGTACGTTGCGGGGGTAAGGCAGCACGGTCTGATGTGAGTTAGAGGGGTAAGGCAGCAATGTCTGATGTGAGTTAGTGGGGTAAGGCAGCACGGTCTGATGTGAGTTGTGGGGTGATTCAGCAGCACTGTCTGATGTGAGTTAGGGGGTGGTAAGGCAGCACGGTCTGATGTTAGTTATGGGGGTAAGGCAGCATGGTCTGATGTGATTTAAAGGGGCAAAGCAGCACAGTCTGATGTGAGTTAGAGGGGTAAGGCATCACAGTCTGATGTGAGTTATGGGGGTAAGGCAGCACGGTCTCATGTGAGCTAGGGGGTAAGGCAGCACGGTCTGATGAGAGTTAGGGTGTGCGTAAGGCAGCACGGTCTGATGTGAGTTGGGGGGGTAAGACAGCACGGACTGACGTGAGTTGGGGGGGTAAGACAGCACGGACTGATGTGAGTTGGGGGGGTAAGGCAGCACAGTTTGATATGAGTTAGGGTGGGTGATAAGGCAGCTAGGTCTGATGTGAGTTAGGGGTGTAAGGCAGCACGGACTGATGGAGATAGGGGATAAGGCGGCACGGTCTGATGGTAGTTAGGGTGGGAAGGCAGCATAGCCTGCTCTGAGATAGAGGGGTAAGGCAGCACGGTCTGATGTGAATTTGGGGGTAAGGCAGCACAGTCGGATGTGAGTTAGGGGGGTGAAAAGGCAGCACGGTCTGATGTGAGTTGTGGGGGCGATAAGGCAGCACGGTCTGCTGTGAGTTAGGGGGGGCCTAAGGCAGCACGGTCTGATGTGAGTTGGGGGGAGATAAGGCAGCACGGTCTGATGTGATTTCGGGGGCTAAGGCAGCACAGTCTGATGTGAGTTAGGGGCTAAGGCAGCACGGTCTGATGTGAATCGGGGGGAGATAAGGCAGCACGGTCTGATGTGAGTTAGAGGGGTAAGGCAGCACGGTCTGATGTGAGTTGGGGGGCAAGGCAGCACGGTCTGATCTGCGTTAGAGTGGTGATAATGCTGCACGGTCTGATGTGAGATAGGGGAGTAAGGCAGCACGGTCTGATGTGAGTTAGGGGGGGCGTAAGGTGGCACGGTCTGATGTGAGTTGGGGGGAAAAGGCAGCACGGTCTGATGTGAGTTAGGGGGGTAAGGCAGCACGGTCTCGTGCGAGTTAGTGGGGTAATGAAGAACAATCAGATGTGACGTAGGGGGCAAAGCAGCACGGTCTGACGTGAATTAGGGGGGTAATGCAGCACAGTCTGACATGAGTTGGTGGGGGTAAGTCAGCACGGTCTGATGTGAGTTAGGGGGGTAAGGCAGCACGGTCTGATGTGAGTTAGGGGGGTAAGGCAGCACGGTCTGATGTGAGTTGGAGGGGTAAGGCAGCACGGTCTGATGTGAGTTAGGGGGGTGATAAGGCAGCACGGTCTGGTGCGAGTTAGTGGGATAATGAAGAACAGTCAGATGTGAGGTAGGGGGGCAAAGCAGCATGGTCTGATGCGAGTTAGGGGGCTAATGAATCACAATCTGATGTGAGTTAGTGGGGTAAGTCAGCACGGTCTGATGTGAGTTAGGGGGGTAAGGCAGAACGGTCTGATGTGAGTTAGGGCGTAAGGCAGCACGTTTTGATGTGAGTTAGGGGGGTGATAAGGCAGCACGGTCTGATGTAAGTTAGTGGGGTAAGGCAGACCGGTCTGATGTGAGTTAGGGGGGTAAGGCAGCATGGTCTGATGTGAGTTATGGGGGTGATAAGGCTGCACGGTCTGACGTGAATTAGGGGGGTAATGCAGCACAGTCTGACATGAGTTGGTGGCGGTAAGGCAGCACGGTCTGATGAGAGTTAGGGAGGCGTAAGGCAGCACGGACTGATGTGAGTTTGGGGGGAAAGGCAGCACGGACTGATGTGAGTTGTGGGGTGATTAAGCAGCACTGTCTGATGTGAGTTAGGGGTGTGATAAGGCAGCACGGTCTGATGTGAGTTGGTGGGTTTAAGGCAGCACAGTCTGATGTGAGTCAGGGGGGTAAGGCAGCACGGTCTGATATGAGTTAGGGGGTAAGGCAGCAAGATCTGATGTGAGTTAGCGGGGTAAGTCAGCAAGGTCTGATGTGAGTTACGGCGTAAGGCAGCACGGTCTGACGTGAGTTAGGGGGGTAAGGCAGCACGGTCTGATGTGAGTTACGGCGTAAGGCAGCACGGTCTGACGTGAGTTAGGGGGTAAGGCAGCATAGTCTGATGTGAGTTAGGGTGGTAAGGCAGCACAGTCTGATGTGAGTTAGGGGGGTAAGGCAGCACGGTCTGATGTGAGTTAGGGGGGTTAGGCAGCACGGTCTCATGAGAGTTAGGGTGTCGTAAGGCAGCACAGTCTGATGTGAGCTAGGCGGTAAGGCAGCACGGTCTGATGTGAGTAAAGGGGGTAAGGCAGGACGGTCTGATGTGAGTTAGGGGGGTAAGGCAGCACGGTCTGATGTGAGTTAGAGGGGTAAGGCAGGACCCTCTGATGTGAGTTAGGGGGGTAAGCCAGCACGGTCTGAAGTGAGTTTGGGGGGTAAGGCAGCACGGTCTGATGTGAGTTAGGTGGGTAAGGCAGCAGGGTCTAATGTGAGTTAGAGGGGTAAGGCAGGACGCTCTGATGTGAGTTTGGGGGTTAAGGCAGCACGGTCTGATGTGAGTAAAGGGGGTAAGGCAGAAGTCTGACATGAGTTAGGGGGGTGAGGCAGCACGGTCTGATGTGAGTTAGGGGGGTAAGGCAGCACAGTCTGATGTGATTTAGGGGGGTAAGGGAGCACAGTCTGATGTGTGTTGGTGGGGGTAAGGCAGCACAGTCTGATGTGAGTTAGTGGGGTGAGGCAGCACATTCTGATGTGAGTTAGGGGGGTAAGGCAGCACGGTCTGATGTGAGTTAGGGCGGTAAGGCAGCACAGTCTGATGTGAGTTAGGGGGGTAAGGCAGCACGGTCTGATGTGAGTTAGGGGGGTAAGGCAGCACAGTCTGATGTGAGTTAGGGGGGTAAGGCAGCACGGTCTGATGTGAGTTAGGGGGGTAAGGCAGCACAGTCTGATGTGAGTTAGGGGGGTAAGGCAGCACAGTCTGATGTGAGTTAGGGGGGTAAGGCAGCACGGTCTGATGTGAGTTAGGGGGGTAAGGGAGCACAGTCTGATGTGTGTTGGTGGGGGTAAGGCAGCACAGTCTGATGTAAGTTAGAGGGTTAATGCAGCACGGTCTGATGTGAATTAGGCGGGTAAGGCAGCGCGGTCTGATGTGAGTTAGGGGGGTAAGGCAGCACTGTCTGATGTGAGTTAGTGGGGTAAGGCAGCACGGTCTGATGTGAATTAGGCGGGTAAGGCAGCACGGTCTGATGTGAGTTAGGGGGGTAAGGCAGCACGGTCTGATGTGAGTTAGGGGGGTAAGGCAGCACGGTCTGATGTGAGTTGGGGGGGTAAGAAGCACAGACTGATGTGAGTTAGAGGTGTAAGGCTGCACGGTCTGATGTGAGTTAGGGGGGTAAGGCAGCATGGTCTGATGTGAGTTAGGGGGGTAAGGCATCAAGGTCTGTTGTGAGTTAGAGGGGTAAGGCAGCACGGCTGATGTGAGTTAGGGGGGTAAGACAGCACGGTCTGATGTGAGTTAGGTGGGTAAGGCTGCACCGTCTGATGTCAGTTAGGGAGATAAGGCAGCACGGTCTGATGTGAGTTAGGGGTGATAAGGCAGCACGGTCTGATGTGAGTTAGGGGTTTAAGGCAACACGGTCTGATGTGAGTTGTGGGGTGATAAGGCCTCATGGTCTGCAGTGAGTTAAGGGCGTAAGGCAGCATGGTCTGTTGTGAGTTAGGGGGGTGATAAGGCAGCACGGTCTGGTGCGAGTTAGTGGGGTAATGAATCACAATCTGATGTGAGTTAGTGGGGTAAGGCAGCCCGGACTGATGTGAGTTAGGGGGGTAATTCAGCCCGGTCTGATGTGAGTTAGGGGGGTAAGGCTGCACGGTCTGATGTGAGTTAAGGGGGTAAGGTAGCACGGTCTGATGTGAGTTAGGGGGGTGATAAGGCAGCACTTTCTGATGTTATTAGGGGTGAAAGGAAGCACGGACTTATGTACGTTGCGGGGGTAAGGCAGCACGGTCTGATGTGAGTTAGAGGGGTAAGGCAGCATGGTCTGATGTGAGTTAGGGTGGTGATAAGGCAGCACCGTCTGATGTTATTTAGGGGTTAAAGGAAGCACGGACTGATGTACGTTGCGGGGGTAAGGCAGCACGGTCTGATGTGAGTTAGAGGGTTAAGGCAGCATGGTCTGATGTGAGTTAGGGGGGTAATAAGGCAGCACGGTCTGATGTGAGTTAGGGGTGTGATAAGGCAGCATGGTCTGATGTGAGTTAGGGGGGAAAGTCAGCACGGTCTGATGTGAGTTAGCGGGGTAAGGCAGCACAGACTGATGTGAGTTAGCGGGGTAAGGTAGCTCGGTTTGCTTTGAGTTGGGGGGTTAGGCAGCACAGTCTGATGTTAGTTAGGGGGGTAAGGCAGCACGGTCTGATGTGAGTTAGTGGGGTAAGGCAGCACGGTCTGATGTGAGTTAGGGGGGTAAGGCAGCATGGTCTGAAGTGAGTTGGGGGGTAAGGCAGACCGGTCTGATGTGAGTTAGGGGTGATAAGGCAGCACGGTCTGATGTGAGTTAGGGGTTTAAGGCAACACGGTCTGATGTGAGTTGTGGGGTGATAAGGCCGCATGGTCTGCAGTGAGTTAAGGGCGTAAGGCAGCATGGTCTGTTGTGAGTTAGGGGGGTGATAAGGCAGCACGGTCTGGTGCGAGTTAGTGGGGTAATGAATCACAATCTGATGTGAGTTAGTGGGGTAAGGCAGCCCGGACTGATGTGAGTTAGGGGGGTAATTCAGCCCGGTCTGATGTGAGTTAGGGGGGTAAGGCTGCACGGTCTGATGTGAGTTAAGTGGGTAAGGTAGCACGGTCTGATGTGAGTTAGGGGGGTGATAAGGCAGCACAGTCTGATGTTATTAGGGGTGAAAGGAAGCACGGACTGATGTACATTGGGGGGGTAAGGCAGCACGGTCTGATGTGAGTTAGAGGGGTAAGGCAGCAATGTCTGATGTGAGTTAGGGGGGTAAGGCAGCACGGTCTGATGTGAGTTGTGGGGTGATTCAGCAGCACTGTCTGATGTGAGTTAGGGGGTGGTAAGGCAGCACGGTCTGATGTTAGTTATGGGGGTAAGGCAGCATGGTCTGATGTGATTTAGAGGGGCAAAGCAGCACAGTCTGATGTGAGTTAGAGGGGTAAGGCATCACAGTCTGACGTGAGTTATGGGGGTAAGGCAGCACGGTCTCATGTGAGCTAGGGGGTAAGGCAGCACGGTCTGATGAGAGTTAGGGTGTGCGTAAGGCAGCACGGTCTGATGTGAGTTGGGGGGGTAAGACAGCACGGACTGACGTGAGTTGGGGGGGAAAGGCAGCACGGTCTGATGTGAGTTAAGGGGCTAAGGCAGCACAGTGTGAGATGAGTTAGGGTGGGTGATAAGGCAGCTAGGTCTGATGTGAGTTAGGGGTGTAAGGCAGCACGGACTGATGGAGATAGGGGATAAGGCGGCACGGTCTGATGTTAGTTAGGGTGGGAAGGCAGCATAGCCTGGTCTGAGATAGAGGGGTAAGGCAGCACGGTCTGATGTGAATTTGGGGGTAAGGCAGCACAGTCGGATGTGAGTTAGGGGGGTGAAAAGGCAGCACGGTCTGATGTGAGTTGTGGGGGCGATAAGGCAGCACGGTCTGCTGTGAGTTAGGGGGGGCCTAAGGCAGCACGGTCTGATGTGAGTTGGGGGGAGATAAGGCAGCACGGTCTGATGTGATTTCGGGGGCTAAGGCAGCACAGTCTGATGTGAGTTAGGGGCTAAGGCAGCACGGTCTGATGTGAATCGGGGGGAGATAAGGCAGCACGGTCTGATGTGAGTTAAGGGGGTAAGGCAGCACGGTCTGATGTGAGTTAGGGTGGTAAGGCAGCACGGTCTGATGTGAGTTAGAGGGG
This sequence comes from Carcharodon carcharias, assembly GCF_017639515.1. Lineage (NCBI taxonomy): Eukaryota > Metazoa > Chordata > Chondrichthyes > Lamniformes > Lamnidae > Carcharodon > Carcharodon carcharias. The sequence continues at coordinate 99,005,016 of NC_054486.1, forward strand.
TGATAAGGCAGCACGGTCTGATGTAAGTTAGTGGGGTAAGGCAGCACGGTCTGATGTGAGTTAGGGGGGGCGTAAGGTGGCACGGTCTGATGTGAGTTGGGGGGAAAAGGCAGCACGGTCTGATGTGAGTTAGGGGGGTAAGGCAGCACGGTCTAGTGCGAGTTAGTGGGGTAATGAAGAACAATCAGATGTGACGTAGGGGGCAAAGCAGCACGGTCTGATGTGAGTTAGGGGGGTAAGGCAGCACAGTCTGACATGAGTTGGTGGGGGTAAGGCAGCACGGTCTGATGTGAGTTAGGGGGGTAAGGCAGCACGGTCTGATGTGAGTTAGGGGGGTAAGGCAGCACGGTCTGATGTGAGTTAGGGGAGTGATAAGGCAGCACGGTCTGATGTGAGTTAGGGGGGTGATAAGGCAGCACGGTCTGGTGCGAGTTAGTGGGATAATGAAGAACGGTCTGATGTGAGGTAGGGGGGCAAAGCAGCACAGTCTGATGCGAGTTAGGGGGCTAATGAATCACAATCTGATGTGAGTTAAAGGGGTAAGTCAGCACGGTCTGATGTGAGTTAGGGGGGTAAGGCAGAACGGTCTGATGTGAGTTATGGCAGTAAGGCAGCACATTCTGATGTGAGTTATGGGGGTAAGGCAGCACGGTCTGATGTAGTTAGTGGGGTAAGGCAGACCGGTCTGATGTGAGTTAGGGGGGTAAGGCAGCATGGTCTGATGTGAGTTATGGGGGTGATAAGGCTGCACGGTCTGACGTGAATTAGAGGGGGTAATGCAGCACAGTCTGACATGAGTTGGTGGCGGTAAGGCAGCACGGTCTGATGAGAGTTAGGGAGGCGTAAGGCAGCACGGACTGATGTGAGTTTGGGGGGAAAGGCAGCACGGACTGATGTGAGTTGTGGGGTGATAAGCAGCACTGTCTGATGTGAGTTAGGGGTGTGATAAGGCAGCACGGTCTGATGTGAGTTAGTGGGGGTAAGGCAGCACAGTCTGATGTGAGTTAGTGGGGGTAAGGCAGCACGGTCTGATATGAGTTAGGGGGTAAGGCAGCAAGATCTGATGTGAGTTAGCGGGGTAAGTCAGCAAGGTCTGATGTGAGTTACGGCGTAAGGCAGCACGGTCTGACGTGAGTTAGGGGGGTAAGGCAGCACGGTCTGATGTGAGTTACGGCGTAAGGCAGCACGGTCTGACGTGAGTTAGGGGGTAAGGCAGCATAGTCTGATGTGAGTTAGGGTGGTAAGGCAGCACAGTCTGATGTGAGTTAGGGGGGTAAGGCAGCACGGTCTGATGTGAGTTAGGGGGGTTAGGCAGCACGGTCTCATGAGAGTTAGGGTGTCGTAAGGCAGCACAGTCTGATGTGAGCTAGGCGGTAAGGCAGCACGGTCTGATGTGAGTTAGTTGGTTAAGGCAGCACGGTCTGATGTGAGTTAGGGGGGTAAGGCAGCACGGTCTGATGTGAGTTAGGGGTGTGAGAAAACAGCAGGGTCTGATGTGAGTTGGGGGTTAAGGCAGAACGGTCTGATGTGAGTTAGGGGGGTAAGGCAGCACGGTCTGATGTGAGTAAAGGGGGTAAGGCAGGACGGTCTGATGTGAGTTAGGGGGGTAAGGCAGCACGGTCTGATGTGAGTTAGGGGTGTGAGAAAACAGCAGGGTCTGATGTGAGTTGGGGGTTAAGGCAGAACGGTCTGATGTGAGTTAGGGGGGTAAGGCAGCACGGTCTGATGTGAGTAAAGGGGGTAAGGCAGGACGGTCTGATGTGAGTTAGGGGGGTAAGGCAGCACGGTCTGATGTGAGTTAGAGGGGTAAGGCAGGACCCTCTGATGTGAGTTAGGGGGGTAAGCCAGCACGGTCTGAAGTGAGTTAGGGGGGTAAGGCAGCACGGTCTGATGTGAGTTAGGTGGGTAAGGCAGCAGGGTCTAATGTGAGTTAGAGGGGTAAGGCAGGACGCTCTGATGTGAGTTTGGGGGTTAAGGCAGCACGGTCTGATGTGAGTAAAGGGGGTAAGCAGAAGTCTGACATGAGTTAGGGGGGTGAGGCAGCACGGTCTGATGTGAGTTAGGGGGGTAAGGCAGCACAGTCTGATGTGATTTAGGGGGGTAAGGGAGCACAGTCTGATGTGTGTTGGTGGGGGTAAGGCAGCACAGTCTGATGTGAGTTAGTGGGGTGAGGCAGCACATTCTGATGTGAGTTAGGGGGGTAAGGCAGCACGGTCTGATGTGAGTTAGGGCGGTAAGGCAGCACAGTCTGATGTGAGTTAGGGGGGTAAGGCAGCACGGTCTGATGTGAGTTAGGGGGGTAAGGCAGCACGGTCTGATGTGAGTTAGGGGGGTAAGGCAGCACGGTCTGATGTGAATTGGTGGGGGTAAGGCAGCACAGTCTGATGTGAGATAGTGGTGTAAGGCAGCACAGTCTGATGTGAGTTAGGGGGGTAAGGCAGCATGGTCTGATGTGATTTAAAGGGGGCTAAGCAGCACAGTCTGATGTGAGTTAGAGGGGGTAAGGCATCACAGTCTGATGTGAGTTAGGGGGGTAAGGCAGCACAGTCTGATGTGAGTTAGGGGTTAAGGCAGCACGGTCTGATGTGAGTTAGGGGGGTAAGGCAGCAGTCTGATGTGAGTTAGGTGGGTAAGGCCGAACGCTCTGATCTGAATTAGGGGGGGAAGGCAGCACATCTGATGTTAGTTCAGGGGGCTAAGGCAGCACGGTCTGATGTGAGTTAGGGGGGTGATAAGGCAGCACGGTCTGATGTGAGTTAGGGGGGTAAGGCAGCACGGTCTGATGTGAGTTAGGGGGGTAAGGCAGCACGGTCTGATGTGAGTTAGGGGGGTAAGGCAGCACGGTCTGATGTGAGTTAGGGGGGTAAGGCAGCACGGTCTGATGTGAGTTAGGCGGGTAAGGCAGCACGGTCTGATGTGAGTTAGGGGGGTAAGGCAGCACGGTCTGATGTGAGTTAGGGCGGTAAGGCAGCACGGTCTGATGTGAGTTAGGGGGGTAAGGCAGCACGGTCTGATGTGAGTTGGGGGGAGATAAGGCAGCACGGTCTGATGTGATTTCGGGGGCTAAGGCAGCACAGTCTGATGTGAGTTAGGGGGGGCCTAAGGCAGCACGGTCTGATGTGAATCGGGGGGAGATAAGGCAGCACGGTCTGATGTGAGTTAAGGGGGTAAGGCAGCACGGTCTGATGTGAGTTATGGGGATGATAAGGCAGCACGGTCTGATGTGAGTTAGAGGGGTGATAAGGCAGCACGGTCTGATGTGAGTTAGGGGGTTAAGGCAGCACGGTCTGATGTGAGTTAGGGGGGGCGTAAGGTGGCACGGTCTGATGTGAGTTGGGGGGAAAAGGCAGCACGGTCTGATGTGAGTTAGGGGGGTAAGGCAGCACGGTCTAGTGCGAGTTAGTGGGGTAATGAAGAACAATCAGATGTGACGTAGGGGGCAAAGCAGCACGGTCTGATGTGAATTAGGGGGGTTAGGCAGCACAGTCTGACATGAGTTGGTGGGGGTAAGTCAGCACGGTCTGATGTGAGTTAGGGGGGTAAGGCAGCACGGTCTGATGTGAGTTAGGGGGGTAAGGCAGCACGGTCTGATGTGAGTTGGGGGGTAAGGCAGCACGGTCTGATGTGAGATAGGGGGGTAAGGCCGCACGGTCTGATGTGAGTTAGCGGGGTAAGGCAGCAACGGTCTGATGTGAGTTAAGGGGGGATAAGGCAGCACGGTCTGATGTGAGTTAGGGGGTAAGGCAGCACGGTCTGATGTGAGTTAGGGGGGTTAAGGCAGCACGGTCTGATGTGAGTAGAGGGGTTAAGGCAGCACGGTCTGATGTGAGTTAGGGGGTAAGGCAGCACGGTCTGATGTGAGTTAGGGGGTAAGGCAGGCACGGTCTGATGTGAGTTAGAGGGGGTAAGGGCAGCACGGTCTGATGTGAGTTAGGGGGTAAGGCAAGCACGGTCTGATGTGAGTTAGGGGGGTAAGGGATCACGGTTTGATGTGAGTTAGAGGGTATTAAGGCAGCAGTCTGACGTGAGTTAGGGGGGTAAGGTAGCACGGTCTGATGTGAGTTGGGGGGTAAGGCAGCACGGTCTGATGTGAGTTGGTTTGGGTAAGGCAGCACGGTCTGATGTGAGTAAAGGGGGAAAGGCAGCACGGACTGATGTGAGTTGTGGGGTGATTCAGCAGCACTGTCTGATGTGAGTTAGGGGTGTGATAAGGCAGCACGGTCTGATGTGAGTTGGTGGGTTTAAGGCAGCACAGTCTGATGTGAGTCAGGGGGGTAAGGCAGCACGGTCTGATATGAGTTAGGGGGTAAGGCAGCAAGATCTGATGTGAGTTAGGGGGGTAAGTCAGCACGGTCTGATGTGAGTTACGGCCTAAGGCAGCACGGTCTGATGTGAGTTAGGGGGGTAAGGCAGCACGGTCTGATGTGAGTTACGGCGTAAGGCAGCACGGTCTGACGTGAGTTAGGGGGTAAGGCAGCATAGTCTGATGTGAGTTAGGGTGGTAAGGCAGCACAGTCTGATGTGAGTTAGGGGGTAAGGCAGCACGGTCTGATGTGAGTTAGGGGGGTTAGGCAGCACGGTCTCATAAGAGTTAGGGTGTCGTAAGGCAGCACAGTCTGATGTGAGCTAGGCGGTAAGGCAGCACGGTCTGATGTGAGTTAGTTGGTTAAGGCAGCACGGTCTGATGTGAGTTAGGGGGGTAAGGCAGCACGGTCTGATGTGAGTTAGGGGTGTGAGAAAACAGCAGGGTCTGATGTGAGTTGGGGGTTAAGGCAGAACGGTCTGATGTGAGTTAGGGGGGTAAGGCAGCACGGTCTGATGTGAGTAAAGGGGGTAAGGCAGGACGGTCTGATGTGAGTTAGGGGGGTAAGGCAGCACGGTCTGATGTGAGTTAGGGGTGTGAGAAAACAGCAGGGTCTGATGTGAGTTGGGGGTTAAGGCAGAACGGTCTGATGTGAGTTAGGGGGGTAAGGCAGCACGGTCTGATGTGAGTAAAGGGGGTAAGGCAGGACGGTCTGATGTGAGTTAGGGGGGTAAGGCAGCACGGTCTGATGTGAGTTAGAGGGGTAAGGCAGGACGCTCTGATGTGAGTTAGGGGGGTAAGCCAGCACGGTCTGAAGTGAGTTAGGGGGGTAAGGCAGCACGGTCTGATGTGAGTTAGGTGGGTAAGGCAGCAGGGTCTAATGTGAGTTAGAGGGGTAAGGCAGGACGCTCTGATGTGAGTTAGGGGGTTAAGGCAGCACGGTCTGATGTGAGTAAAGGGGGTAAGGCAGAAGTCTGACATGAGTTAGGGGGGTGAGGCAGCACGGTCTGATGTGAGTTAGGGGGGTAAGGCAGCACAGTCTGATGTGATTTAGGGGGGTAAGGGAGCACAGTCTGATGTGTGTTGGTGGGGGTAAGGCAGCACAGTCTGATGTGAGTTAGTGGGGTGAGGCAGCACAGTCTGATGTGAGTTAGGGGGGTAAGGCAGCACGGTCTGATGTGAGTTAGGGCGGTAAGGCAGCACAGTCTGATGTGAGTTAGGGGGGTAAGGCAGCACGGTCTGATGTGAGTTAGGGGGGTAAGGCAGCACAGTCTGATGTGAGTTAGGGGGGTAAGGCAGCACGGTCTGATGTGAGTTAGGGGGGTAAGGCAGCACAGTCTGATGTGAGTTAGGGGGGTAAGGCAGCACAGTCTGATGTGAGTTAGGGGGGTAAGGCAGCACGGTCTGATGTGAGTTAGGGGGGTAAGGGAGCACAGTCTGATGTGTGTTGGTGGGGGTAAGGCAGCACAGTCTGATGTAAGTTAGAGGGTTAATGCAGCACGGTCTGATGTGAATTAGGCGGGTAAGGCAGCGCGGTCTGATTTGAGTTAGGGGGGTAAGGCAGCACTGTCTGATGTGAGTTAGTGGGGTAAGGCAGCACGGTCTGATGTGAATTAGGCGGGTAAGGCAGCACGGTCTGATGTGAGTTAGGGGGGTAAGGCAGCACGGTCTGATGTGAGTTAGGGGGGTAAGGCAGCACGGTCTGATGTGAGTTGGGGGGGTAAGAAGCACGGACTGATGTGAGTTAGAGGTGTAAGGCAGCACGGTCTGATGTGAGTTAGGGGGGTAAGGCAGCATGGTCTGATGTGAGTAGGGGGGTAAGGCAGCAGGTCTGATGTGAGTTAGGGGGGTAAGGCAGCACGGTCTGATGTGAGTTAGGGGGGTAAGGCAGCACGGTCTGATGTGAGTTAGGGGGGTAAGGCTGCACGGTCTGATGTGAGTTAGGGGGGTAAGGCAGCACGGTCTGATGTGAGTTAGGGGGGTAAGGCAGCACGGTCTGATGTGAGTTAGGGGGTAAGGCAGCACGGTCTGATGTGAGTTTGTGGTGTAAGGCAGGCACGGTCTGATGTGAGTTAGGGGGTAAGGCAGCACGGTCTGATGTGAGTTAGGGGGGTGATAAGGCAGCACGGTCTGATGTGAGTTAGTGGGGTAATGCAGCACAGTCTGATGTGAGTTAGGGGGGTAAGGCAGCACGGTCTGATGTGAGTTAGGGGGGTGATAAGGCAGCACGGTCTGATGTGAGTTAGGGGGGTAAGGCAGCACGGTCTATGTGAGTTAAGGGGGTAAGGTAGCACGGTCTGATGTGAGTTAGGGGGGTGATAAGGCAGGCACGTTCTGATGTTAGTTAGGGGGTAAAGAGCACGGACTTATGTACGGTTGCGGGGGTAAGGCAGCACGGTCTGATGTGAGTTAGAGGGGTAAGGCAGCAAGGTCTGATGTGAGTTAGGTGGTGATAAGGCAGGCACCGTCTGATGTTATTTAGGGGGTTAAGGAAGCACGGACTGATGTACGTTGACGGGGGTAAGGGCAGCACGTCTGATGTTGAGTTAGAGGGGTTAAGGCAGCAAGTCTTGATGTGAGTTAGGGGGGTAATAAGGCAGCACGGTCTGATGTGATTAGGTGTGATAAGGCAGCATGGTCTGATGTGAGTTAGGGGGGTAAGTCAGCACGGTCTGATGTGAGTTAGCGGGGGAAAGGCAGCACAGAACTGATTGAGTAGGCGAGGTAAGGTAGCTCGGTTTGCTGTGAGCTAGGGGGGTAAGGCAGCACAGTCTGATGTGAGTTAGGGGGGTAAGGCAGCACGGTCTGATGTGAGTTAGGGGGGTAAGGCAGCACGGTCTGATGTGAGTTAGCGGGGTAAGGCAGCAAGTTCTGATGTGAGTTGGGGGGTAAGGCAGCACGGTCTGATGTGATTCAGAGGGGTAAGGCAGCACGGTCTGATGTGAGTTAGGGGGGTAAGGCAGCACGGTCTGATGTGAGTTAGGGGGGTAAGGCAGCACGGTCTGATGTGAGTTAGGGGGGTAAGGCAGCACGGTCTGATGTGAGTTAGGGGGGTGAGGCAGGACGGTCTGATGTGAGTTAGGGGGTAAGGCAGCACGGTCTGATGTGAGTTAGGGGGGTAAGGCAGCACGGTCTGATGTGAGTTAGGGGGGTAAGGCAGCACGGTCTGATGTGAGTTAGGGGGGGTAAGGCAGCACGGTCTGATGTGAGTTAGGGGGGTAAGGCAGCACGGTCTGATGTGAGTTAGGGGGGTAAGGCAGCACGGTCTGATGTGAGTTAGGGGGGTAAGGCAGCACAGGTCTGATTTGAGTTAGGGGGTAAGGCGCACAGCTCTGATGTGAGTTGGTGGGGGTAAGGCAGCACAGGTCTGATGTGATTTAGGGGGTAAGGCAGCACAGGTCTGACGGTGAGTTAGGGGGGGTAAGGCAGCACGGTCTGATGTGAGTTAGGGGGGAAAGGCAGCACAGTCTGACGTGAGTTAGGGGGGTAAGGTAGCACAGTCTGTTGTGAGTTAGGCGGGGTAAGCAGCACAGTCTGATGTGAGTTAGGGGGGTAAGGCAGCACAGTCCGATGTGAGTTAGGGGGGTTAGGCAGCAACGGTCTGATGTGAGTTAGGGGTGGTAAGGCAGCACAGTCTGATGTGAGTTAGGGGTAAGGCAGCACGGTCTGATGTGAGTTAGGGGGGTAAGGCAGCACGGTCTGATGTGAGTTGGGGGGGTAAGGCAGCACGGTCTGATGTGAGTTAGGGGGGTAAGGCAGCACGGTCTGATGTGATTTAGGCGGGTAAGGCAGCACAGACTGATGTGAGTTAGGGGGGTAAGGCAGCATGGTGTGATGTGAGTTGGGCGGAAAAGGCAGCACGGTCTGATGTGAGATAGGGGGGGCCTAAGGCAGCACGGTCTGATGTGAGTTAGCCGGGTAAGGTACTCGGTTTGCAGTGAGTTAGGGGGGTAAGGCAGCACGGTCTGATGTGAGTTAGGGGGGTAAGGCAGCACGGTCTGATGTGAGTTAGTGGTGTAAGGCAGCACGGTCTGATGTGAGTTAGGGGGGTAAGGCAGCATGGTCTGATGTGAGTTAGGGGGGTAAGGCAGCACGGTCTGATGTGAGTTAGGGGGGTAAGGCAGCACGGTCTGATGTGAGTTAGGGGGGTAAGGCAACACGGTCTGATGTGAGTTAGGGGGGTAAGGCAGCACCGGTCTGATGTGAGTTAGGGGGTAAGGCAGCACGGTCTGATGTGAGTTGTGGGGGTAAGGCTGCACGGTCTGTTGTGAGTTAGGGGTTAAGGCAGCACGGTCTGATGTGAGTTTGGGGGGTAAGGCAGCACGGTCTGATGTGAGTTAGGGGGGTAAGGCAGCACGGTCTGATGTGAGTTAGCGGGGTAAGGCAGCACGGTCTGATGTGAGTTAGGGGGGTAAGGCAGCACGGTCTGATGTGAGTTAGGGGGTAAGGCAGCACGGTCTGATGTGAGTTAGGGGGGCGTAAGGCAGCACGGTCTGATGTGAGTTAGGGGGGTAAGGCAGCACGGTCTGATGTGAGTTAGGGGGTAAGGCAGCACGGTCTGATGTGAGTTAGGGGGTAAGGCAGCACGGTCTGATGTGAGTTAGGGGGTAAGGCAGCACGGTCTGATGTGAGTTAGGGGGTAAGGCAGCACGGTCTGATGTGAGTTAGGGGGGTAAGGCAGCACGGTCTGATGTGAGTTAGGGGGGTAAGGCAGCACGGTCTGATGTGAGTTAGGGGTAAGGCAGCACGGTCTGATGTGAGTTAGGGGGTAAGGCAGCACGGTCTGATGTGAGTTAGGGGGTAAGGCAGCACGTCTGATGTGAGTTAGGGGGTTAAGGCAGAAACGGTCTGATGTGAGTTAGGGGGGTAAGGCAGCACAGTCTGATGTGAGTAGGGGGGTAAGGCAGGACGGTCTGATTGTGAGTTAGGGGGGTAAGGCAGCACGTCTGATGTGAGTTAGGGGGGTAAGGAAAGCACAGTCTGAGTGAGTAGGGGGGTAAGGCCGACGGTCTGATGTGAGTTAGGGGGTAAGGGGCACACGTCTGATGTGAGTAGAGGGGGTAAGGCAGCACGGTCTGATTGTAAGTTCGTGGGTAAGGCAGCACGTCTGATGTGAGTTAGAGGGTAAGGCAGGACCCGGTCTGATGTGAGTTAGGGGGGTAAGGCCAGCACTGCTGATGTGAGTTTGGGGGTAGGCAGCACGGTCTGATGTGAGTTAGTTGGGAAGGCAGCAGGTCTGATGTGAGTTAGAGGGGGTAAGGCAGACGGGCTCTGAGTGTGAGTTAGGGGGTAGGGCAGCACGGACATGATGTGAGTAAGGGGGTAAGGCAGAAGTCTGACAGTGAGTAGGGGGGTGAGGCAGCACGGTCTGATGTGAGTTAGGGGGGTAAGGCAGCACAGGTCTGATGTGATTTAGGGGGTAAGGGAGCACAGTCTGATGTGTGTTGGTGGGGTAAGGCAGCGCGGTCTGATGTGAGTTAGTGGGGTAAGGCAGCACAGTCTGATGTGAGTTAGGGGGGGTAAGGCAGCATGTTCTGATGTGATTTAGGGGCGGTATGCAGCACAGTCTGATTTGAGTTAGGGGGGTAAGGCATCAAGGTCTGTTGTGAGTTAGCGGGGTAAGGCAGCACAGTCTGATGTGAGTTAGGGGGGTAAGGCAGCACGGTCTGATGTGAGTTAGGGGGGTAAGGCAGCACAGGTCTGATGTGAGTTAGGGGGGTAAGGCAGCACAGTCTGATGTGAGTTAGGGGGGTAAGGCAGCACGGTCTGATGTGAGTTAGGGGTTAAGGGAGCACAGTCTGATGTTGAGTTGGGGGTAAGGCAGCACAGTCTGATGTAAGTTAGAGGGTTAATGCAGCACGGTCTGATGTGAATTAGGCGGGTAAGGCAGCACGGTCTGATGTGAGTTAGGGGGGTAAGGCAGCACTGTCTGATGTGAGTTAGGGGGGTAAGGCAGCACGGTCTGATGTGAATTAGGCGGGTAAGGCAGCACGGTCTGATGTGAGTTAGGGGGGTAAGGCAGCACGGTCTGATGTGAGTTAGGGGGGTAAGGCAGCACGGACTGATGTGAGTTAGGGGGGTAAGGGAGCACAGTCTGATGTGTGTTGGTGGGGGTAAGGCAGCACAGTCTGATGTAAGTTAGAGGGTTAATGCAGCACGGTCTGATGTGAATTAGGCGGGTAAGGCAGCGCGGTCTGATGTGAGTTAGGGGGGTAAGGTAGCACTGTCTGATGTGAGTTAGTGGGGTAAGGCAGCACGGTCTGATGTGAATTAGGGGGGTAAGGCAGTACGGTCTGATGTGAGTTAGGGGGGTAAGGCAGCACGGTCTGATGTGAGTTAGGGGGCTAAGGCAGCAGGGTCTGATGTGAGTTAGAGGGGCTAATGCAGCACGGTCTGATGTGAGTTCGGGGAGTTAAGGCAAGCACGGTCTGATGTGAGTAAGGGGGTAAGGCAGAAGGTCTGATGTGTGTTAGGGGTGGTGAGGCAGCACGGTCTGATGTGAGTTGAGGGGGTGATAAGGCAGCACAGGTCTGATGTGAGTTAGGTGGGGTAAGGCAGCACAGGTCTGATGTGTGGTTTGGGGGGGCGTAAGGCTGGCACAGTCTGATGTGAGTTGGGGGGTAAGGGCAGCACAGGTCTGATGTGAGTTAGGGGGGTAAGGCACACGGTCTGATTGTCGAGTTAGGGCGGTAAGGCATGCACAGTCTGATGTGACGTTAGGGGGGCAAGCAGACACGGTCTGTTGTGAGTTAGGGGGGTTAGGCAGCACAGCTGATGTGAGTTGGTGGGGGTAGGGAGTGCAGCACGGTCTGATGTGAGTTAGGGGGGTATGGCAGCACAGGTCTGATGTGAGTAGGGGGTAAGGCAGCACGGTCTGATGTGAGTTAGGGGGGTAAGGCAGCACGGTCTGATGTGAGTTAGGGGGGTAAGGCAGCACGGTCTGATGTGAGTTAGGGGGTAAGGCAGCACGGTCTGATGTGAGTTAGGGGGTAAGGCAGCACGGTCTGATGTGAGTTAGGGGGGTAAGGCAGCACGGTCTGATGTGAGTTAGGGGGGTAAGGCAGCACGGTCTGATGTGAGTTAGGGGGGTAAGGCAGCACGGTCTGATGTGAGTTAGGGGGGTAAGGCAGCACGGTCTGATGTGAGTTAGGGGGTAAGGCAGCACGGTCTGATGTGAGTTAGGGGGTAAGGCAGCACGGTCTGATGTGAGTTAGGGGGGTAAGGCAGCACGGTCTGATGTGAGTTAGGGGGTAAGGCAGCACGGTCTGATGTGAGTTAGGGGGTAAGGCAGCACGGTCTGATGTGAGTTAGGGGGTAAGGCAGCACGGTCTGATGTGAGTTAGGGGGGTAAGGCAGCACGGTCTGATGTGAGTTAGGGGGGTAAGGCAGCACGGTCTGATGTGAGTTAGGGGGGTAAGGCAGCACGGTCTGATGTGAGTTAGGGGGGTAAGGCAGCACGGTCTGATGTGAGTTAGGGGGGTAAGGCAGCACGGTCTGATGTGAGTTAGGGGGGTAAGGCAGCACGGTCTGATGTGAGTTAGGGGGGTAAGGCAGCACGGTCTGATGTGAGTTAGGGGGTAAGGCAGCACGGTCTGATGTGAGTTAGGGGGGTAAGGCAGCACGGTCTGATGTGAGTTAGGGGGGTAAGGCAGCACGGTCTGATGTGAGTTAGGGGGGTAAGGCAGCACGGTCTGATGTGAGTTAGGGGGGTAAGGCAGCACGGTCTGATGTGAGTTAGGGGGGTAAGGCAGCACGGTCTGATGTGAGTTAGGGGGGTAAGGCAGCACGGTCTGATGTGAGTTAGGGGGGTAAGGCAGCACGGTCTGATGTGAGTTAGGGGGGTAAGGCAGCACGGTCTGATGTGAGTTAGGGGGTAAGGCAGCACGGTCTGATGTGAGTTAGGGGGTAAGGCAGCACGGTCTGATGTGAGTTAGGGGGGTAAGGCAGCACGGTCTGATGTGAGTTAGGGGGTAAGGCAGCACGGTCTGATGTGAGTTAGGGGGGTAAGGCAGCACGGTCTGATGTGAGTTAGGGGGTAAGGCAGCACGGTCTGATGTGAGTTAGGGGGTAAGGCAGCACGGTCTGATGTGAGTTAGGGGGTAAGGCAGCACGGTCTGATGTGAGTTAGGGGGTAAGGCAGCACGGTCTGATGTGAGTTAGGGGGGTAAGGCAGCACGGTCTGATGTGAGTTAGGGGGTAAGGCAGCACGGTCTGATGTGAGTTAGGGGGGTAAGGCAGCACGGTCTGATGTGAGTTAGGGGGTAAGGCAGCACGGTCTGATGTGAGTTAGGGGGTAAGGCAGCACGGTCTGATGTGAGTTAGGGGGGTAAGGCAGCACGGTCTGATGTGAGTTAGGGGGTAAGGCAGCACGGTCTGATGTGAGTTAGGGGGGTAAGGCAGCACGGTCTGATGTGAGTTAGGGGGTAAGGCAGCACGGTCTGATGTGAGTTAGGGGGTAAGGCAGCACGGTCTGATGTGAGTTAGGGGGTAAGGCAGCACGGTCTGATGTGAGTTAGGGGGTAAGGCAGCACGGTCTGATGTGAGTTAGGGGGTAAGGCAGCACGGTCTGATGTGAGTTAGGGGGTAAGGCAGCACGGTCTGATGTGAGTTAGGGGGTAAGGCAGCACGGTCTGATGTGAGTTAGGGGGTAAGGCAGCACGGTCTGATGTGAGTTAGGGGGGTAAGGCAGCACGGCCTGATGTGAGTTAAGGGGTAAAGCAGCACGGTCTGATGTGAGTTAGGGGGTAAGGCAGCACGGTCTGATGTGAGTTAGGGGGTAAGGCAGCACGGTCTGATGTGAGTTAGGGGGGTAAGGCAGCACGGTCTGATGTGAGTTAGGGGGGTAAGGCAGCACGGTCTGATGTGAGTTAGGGGGTAAGGCAGCACGGTCTGATGTGAGTTAGGGGGGTAAGGCAGCACGGTCTGATGTGAGTTAGGGGGGTAAGGCAGCACGGTCTGATGTGAGTTAGGGGGTAAGGCAGCACGGTCTGATGTGAGTTAGGGGGGTAAGGCAGCACGGTCTGATGTGAGTTAGGGGGGTAAGGCAGCACGGTCTTATGTGAGTTAGGGGGCAAGGCAGCACAGTCTGATGTGAGTTAGGGGGTAAGGCAGCACAGTCTGATGTGAGTTAGGGGGGTAAGGCAGCACGGTCTGATGTGAGCTGGGGGTAAGGCAGCACGGTCTGATGTGAGTTAAGGGGTAAGGCAGCACGGTCTGATGTGAGTTAGGGGGTTAAGGCAGCACGGTCTGATGTGAGTTAGGGGGGTAAGGCAGCACGGTCTGATGAGAGTTAGCGGGGGTGTAAGGCAGCACGGTCTGATGTGAGTTAGGGGGTGAAGGCAGCACGGTCTGATGTGAGTCAGGGGGGTAAGGTAGCACGGTCTGATATGAGTTAGGGGGTGAAGGCAGCACGGTCTGATGTGAGTTAGGGGGTGAAGGCAGCACGGTCTGATGTGAGTTAGGGGGGTAAGGCAGCACGGTCTGATGTGAGTTAGGGGGGTAAGGCAGCACGGTCTGATGTGAGTTAGGGGGGTAAGGCAGCACGGTCTGATGTGAGTTAGGGGGTGAAGGCAGCACGGTCTGATGTGAGTTAGGGGGGTAAGGCAGCACGGTCTGATGTGAGTTGGGGTGGTGATAAGGCAGCACGGTCTGATGTGAGTTAGGGGGGTAAGGCAGCACGGTCTGATGTGAGATAGGGGGGTAAGGCAGCACGGTCTGATGTGAGTTAGGGGGAGAAAGGCAGCACGGTCTGATGTGAGTTAGGGGGGTAAGGCAGCACGGTCTGATGTGAGTTAGGGGGTGAAGGCAGCACGGTCTGATGTGAGTTAGGGGGGTAAGTCAGCACGGTCTGATGTGAGTTAGGGGGGTAAGGCAGCACGGTCTGATGTGAGTTAGGGGGTAAGGCAGCACGGTCTGATGTGAGTTAGGGGGGTAAGGCAGCACGGTCTGATGTGAGTTAGTTGGTTAAGGCAGCACGGTCTGATGTGAGTTAGGGGGGTAAGGCAGCACGGTCTGATGTGAGTTAGGGGGTAAGGCAGCACGGTCTGATGTGAGTTAGGGGGGTAAGGCAGCACGGTCTGATGTGAGTTAGGGGGTAAGGCAGCACGGTCTGATGTGAGTTAGGGGGGTAAGGCAGCACGGTCTGATGTGAGTTAGGGGGGTAAGGCAGCACGGTCTGATGTGAGTTAGGGGGTAAGGCAGCACGGTCTGATGTGAGTTAGGGGGGTAAGGCAGCACGGTCTGATGTGAGTTAGGGGGGTAAGGCAGCACGGTCTGATGTGAGTTAGGGGGTAAGGCAGCACGGTCTGATGTGAGTTGGGGGGTAAGGCAGCACGGTCTGATGTGAGTTAGGGGGTAAGGCAGCACGGTCTGATGTGAGTTAGGGGGGTAAGGCAGGACGCTCTGATGTTAGTTAGGGGGTAAGGCAGCACGGTCTGATGTGAGTTAGGGGGGTAAGGCAGCACGGTCTGATGTGAGTTAGGGGGTAAGGCAGCACGGTCTGATGTGAGTTAGGGGGGTAAGGCAGAAGTCTGACATGAGTTAGGGGAGTAAGGCAGCACCGTCTGATGTGAATTATTGCATAAGGCAGCACGGTCTGATGTGAGTCAGGGGGGTAAGGTAGCACGGTCTGATATGAGTTAGCGGGTGAAGGCAGCACGGTCTGATGTGAGTTGGGGGGTAAGGCAGCACGGTCTGATGTGAGTTAGGGGGTAAGGCAGCACGGTCTGATGTGAGTTAGGGGGGTAAGGCAGCACGGTCTGATGTGAGTTAGGGGGGTAAGGCAGCACGGTCTGATGTGAGTTAGGGGGTAAGGCAGCACGGTCTGATGTGAGTTAGGGGGGTAAGGCAGCACGGTCTGATGTGAGTTAGGGGGGTAAGGCAGCACGGTCTGATGTGAGTTAGGGGGTAAGGCAGCACGGTCTGATGTGAGTTAGGGGGGTAAGGCAGCACGGTCTGATGTGAGTTAGGGGGTAAGGCAGCACGGTCTGATGTGAGTTAGGGGGGTAAGGCAGCACGGTCTGATGTGAGTTAGGGGGTAAGGCAGCACGGTCTGATGTGAGTTAGGGGGGTAAGGCAGCACGGTCTGATGTGAGTTAGGGGGTAAGGCAGCACGGTCTGATGTGAGTTAGGGGGGTAAGGCAGCACGGTCTGATGTGAGTTAGGGGGGTAAGGCAGCACGGTCTGATGTGAGTTAGGGGGTAAGGCAGCACGGTCTGATGTGAGTTAGGGGGTAAGGCAGCACGGTCTGATGTGAGTTAGGGGGTAAGGCAGCACGGTCTGATGTGAGTTAGGGGGGTAAGGCAGCACGGTCTGATGTGAGTTAGGGGGGTAAGGCAGCACGGTCTGATGTGAGTTAGGGGGTAAGGCAGCACGGTCTGATGTGAGTTAGGGGGGTAAGGCAGCACGGTCTGATGTGAGTTAGGGGGGTAAGGCAGCACGGTCTGATGTGAGTTAGGGGGTAAGGCAGCACGGTCTGATGTGAGTTAGGGGGGTAAGGCAGCACGGTCTGATGTGAGTTAGGGGGGTAAGGCAGCACGGTCTGATGTGAGTTAGGGGGGTAAGGCAGGACGGTCTGATGTGAGTTAGGGGGGTAAGGCAGCACGGTCTGATGTGAGTTAGGGGGTAAGGCAGCACGGTCTGATGTGAGTTAGGGGGGTAAGGCAGCACGGTCTGATGTGAGTTAGGGGGTAAGGCAGCACGGTCTGATGTGAGTTAGGGGGTAAGGCAGCACGGTCTGATGTGAGTTAGGGGGGTAAGGCAGCACGGTCTGATGTGAGTTAGGGGGGTAAGGCAGCACGGTCTGATGTGAGTTAGGGGGGTAAGGCAGCACGGTCTGATGTGAGTTAGGGGGTAAGGCAGCACGGTCTGATGTGAGTTAGGGGGGTGATAAGGCAGCACGGTCTGATGTGAGTTAGGGGGTAAGGCAGCACGGTCTGATGTGAGTTAGGGGGTTAAGGCAGCACGGTCTGATGTGACTTAGGTGGAAAGACAGCACAGTCTGAAGTGAGTTAGGGGGGCAAGGCAGCACGGTCTGAAGTGAGTTAGTGGGGTAAGGCAGCACGGTCTGATGAGAGTTAGTAGGGTAAGGCAGCACGGTCTGATGCGAGTTAGAGGGGTAAGGCAGCACGGTCTGATGTGAGTTAGGGGGTAAGGCAGCACGGTCTGATGTGAGTTAGGGGGGTAAGGCAGCACGGTCTGATGTGAGTTAGGGGGTAAGGCAGCACGGTCTGATGTGAGTTAGGGGGGTAAGGCAGCACGGTCTGATGTGAGTTAGGGGGGTAAGGCAGCACGGTCTGATGTGAGTTAGGGGGGTAAGGCAGCACGGTCTGATGTGAGTTAGGGGGTAAGGCAGCACGGTCTGATGTGAGTTAGGGGGGTAAGGCAGCACGGTCTGATGTGAGTTAGGGGGGTAAGGCAGCACGGTCTGATGTGAGTTAGGGGGTAAGGCAGCACGGTCTGATGTGAGTTAGGGGGGTAAGGCAGCACGGTCTGATGTGAGTTAGGGGGTAAGGCAGCACGGTCTGATGTGAGTTAGGGGGTAAGGCAGCACGGTCTGATGTGAGTTAGGGGGTAAGGCAGCACGGTCTGATGTGAGTTAGGGGGGTAAGGCAGCACGGTCTGATGTGAGTTAGGGGGTAAGGCAGCACGGTCTGATGTGAGTTAGGGGGGTAAGGCAGCACGGTCTGATGTGAGTTAGGGGGTAAGGCAGCACGGTCTGATGTGAGTTAGGGGGGTAAGGCAGCACGGTCTGATGTGAGTTAGGGGGGTAAGGCAGCACGGTCTGATGTGAGTTAGGGGGGTAAGGCAGCACGGTCTGATGTGAGTTAGGGGGTAAGGCAGCACGGTCTGATGTGAGTTAGGGGGGTAAGGCAGCACGGTCTGATGTGAGTTAGGGGGGTAAGGCAGCACGGTCTGATGTGAGTTAGGGGGGTAAGGCAGCACGGTCTGATGTGAGTTAGGGGGGTAAGGCAGCACGGTCTGATGTGAGTTAGGGGGTAAGGCAGCACGGTCTGATGTGAGTTAGGGGGGTAAGGCAGCACGGTCTGATGTGAGTTAGGGGGTAAGGCAGCACGGTCTGATGTGAGTTAGGGGGTAAGGCAGCACGGTCTGATGTGAGTTAGGGGGGTAAGGCAGCACGGTCTGATGTGAGTTAGGGGGGTAAGGCAGCACGGTCTGATGTGAGTTAGGGGGGTAAGGCAGCACGGTCTGATGTGAGTTAGGGGGTAAGGCAGCACGGTCTGATGTGAGTTAGGGGGTAAGGCAGCACGGTCTGATGTGAGTTAGGGGGGTAAGGCAGCACGGTCTGATGTGAGTTAGGGGGGTAAGGCAGCACGGTCTGATGTGAGTTAGGGGGTAAGGCAGCACGGTCTGATGTGAGTTAGGGGGGTAAGGCAGCACGGTCTGATGTGAGTTAGGGGGTAAGGCAGCACGGTCTGATGTGAGTTAGGGGGGTAAGGCAGCACGGTCTGATGTGAGTTAGGGGGGTAAGGCAGCACGGTCTGATGTGAGTTAGGGGGGTAAGGCAGCACGGTCTGATGTGAGTTAGGGGGGTAAGGCAGCACGGTCTGATGTGAGTTAGGGGGTAAGGCAGCACGGTCTGATGTGAGTTAGGGGGTAAGGCAGCACGGTCTGATGTGAGTTAGGGGGTAAGGCAGCACGGTCTGATGTGAGTTAGGGGGTAAGGCAGCACGGTCTGATGTGAGTTAGGGGGGTAAGGCAGCACGGTCTGATGTGAGTTAGGGGGGTAAGGCAGCACGGTCTGATGTGAGTTAGGGGGGTAAGGCAGCACGGTCTGATGTGAGTTAGGGGGTAAGGCAGCACGGTCTGATGTGAGTTAGGGGGGTAAGGCAGCACGGTCTGATGTGAGTTAGGGGGGTAAGGCAGCACGGTCTGATGTGAGTTAGGGGGGTAAGGCAGCACGGTCTGATGTGAGTTAGGGGGTAAGGCAGCACGGTCTGATGTGAGTTAGGGGGGTAAGGCAGCACGGTCTGATGTGAGTTAGGGGGTAAGGCAGCACGGTCTGATGTGAGTTAGGGGGTAAGGCAGCACGGTCTGATGTGAGTTAGGGGGTAAGGCAGCACGGTCTGATGTGAGTTAGGGGGGTAAGGCAGCACGGTCTGATGTGAGTTAGGGGGTAAGGCAGCACGGTCTGATGTGAGTTAGGGGGGTAAGGCAGCACGGTCTGATGTGAGTTAGGGGGTAAGGCAGCACGGTCTGATGTGAGTTAGGGGGGTAAGGCAGCACGGTCTGATGTGAGTTAGGGGGGTAAGGCAGCACGGTCTGATGTGAGTTAGGGGGGTAAGGCAGCACGGTCTGATGTGAGTTAGGGGGGTAAGGCAGCACGGTCTGATGTGAGTTAGGGGGGTAAGGCAGCACGGTCTGATGTGAGTTAGGGGGGTAAGGCAGCACGGTCTGATGTGAGTTAGGGGGTAAGGCAGCACGGTCTGATGTGAGTTAGGGGGTAAGGCAGCACGGTCTGATGTGAGTTAGGGGGGTAAGGCAGCACGGTCTGATGTGAGTTAGGGGGTAAGGCAGCACGGTCTGATGTGAGTTAGGGGGTAAGGCAGCACGGTCTGATGTGAGTTAGGGGGTAAGGCAGCACGGTCTGATGTGAGTTAGGGGGGTAAGGCAGCACGGTCTGATGTGAGTTAGGGGGTAAGGCAGCACGGTCTGATGTGAGTTAGGGGGGTAAGGCAGCACGGTCTGATGTGAGTTAGGGGGTAAGGCAGCACGGTCTGATGTGAGTTAGGGGGTAAGGCAGCACGGTCTGATGTGAGTTAGGGGGGTAAGGCAGCACGGTCTGATGTGAGTTAGGGGGTAAGGCAGCACGGTCTGATGTGAGTTAGGGGGTAAGGCAGCACGGTCTGATGTGAGTTAGGGGGTAAGGCAGCACGGTCTGATGTGAGTTAGGGGGGTAAGGCAGCACGGTCTGATGTGAGTTAGGGGGTAAGGCAGCACGGTCTGATGTGAGTTAGGGGGTAAGGCAGCACGGTCTGATGTGAGTTAGGGGGGTAAGGCAGCACGGTCTGATGTGAGTTAGGGGGGTAAGGCAGCACGGTCTGATGTGAGTTAGGGGGTAAGGCAGCACGGTCTGATGTGAGTTAGGGGGGTAAGGCAGCACGGTCTGATGTGAGTTAGGGGGTAAGGCAGCACGGTCTGATGTGAGTTAGGGGGTAAGGCAGCACGGTCTGATGTGAGTTAGGGGGTAAGGCAGCACGGTCTGATGTGAGTTAGGGGGGTAAGGCAGCACGGTCTGATGTGAGTTAGGGGGGTAAGGCAGCACGGTCTGATGTGAGTTAGGGGGTAAGGCAGCACGGTCTGATGTGAGTTAGGGGGGTAAGGCAGCACGGTCTGATGTGAGTTAGGGGGTAAGGCAGCACGGTCTGATGTGAGTTAGGGGGTAAGGCAGCACGGTCTGATGTGAGTTAGGGGGTAAGGCAGCACGGTCTGATGTGAGTTAGGGGGGTAAGGCAGCACGGTCTGATGTGAGTTAGGGGGTAAGGCAGCACGGTCTGATGTGAGTTAGGGGGGTAAGGCAGCACGGTCTGATGTGAGTTAGGGGGTAAGGCAGCACGGTCTGATGTGAGTTAGGGGGTAAGGCAGCACGGTCTGATGTGAGTTAGGGGGTAAGGCAGCACGGTCTGATGTGAGTTAGGGGGG
This sequence comes from Carcharodon carcharias, assembly GCF_017639515.1. NCBI lineage: Eukaryota > Metazoa > Chordata > Chondrichthyes > Lamniformes > Lamnidae > Carcharodon > Carcharodon carcharias. The sequence goes on from NC_054486.1 coordinate 99,024,979, forward strand.
TAAGGCAGCACGGTCTGATGTGAGTTAGGGTAAGGCAGCACGGTCTGATGTGAGTTAGGGGGGTAAGGCAGCACGGTCTGATGTGAGTTAGGGGGGCTCTGATGTGAGTTAGGGGGGTAAGGCAGCACGGTCTGATGTGAGTTAGGGGGGTAAGGCAGCACGGTCTGATGTGAGTTAGGGGGGTAAGGCAGCACGGTCTGATGTGAGTTAGGGGGTAAGGCAGCACGGTCTGATGTGAGTTAGGGGGGTAAGGCAGCACGGTCTGATGTGAGTTAGGGGGTAAGGCAGCACGGTCTGATGTGAGTTAGGGGGTAAGGCAGCACGGTCTGATGTGAGTTAGGGGGTAAGGCAGCACGGTCTGATGTGAGTTAGGGGGGTAAGGCAGCACGGTCTGATGTGAGTTAGGGGGGTAAGGCAGCACGGTCTGATGTGAGTTAGGGGGGTAAGGCAGCACGGTCTGATGTGAGTTAGGGGGTAAGGCAGCACGGTCTGATGTGAGTTAGGGGGTAAGGCAGCACGGTCTGATGTGAGTTAGGGGGTAAGGCAGCACGGTCTGATGTGAGTTAGGGGGTAAGGCAGCACGGTCTGATGTGAGTTAGGGGGGTAAGGCAGCACGGTCTGATGTGAGTTAGGGGGGTAAGGCAGCACGGTCTGATGTGAGTTAGGGGGTAAGGCAGCACGGTCTGATGTGAGTTAGGGGGTAAGGCAGCACGGTCTGATGTGAGTTAGGGGGTAAGGCAGCACGGTCTGATGTGAGTTAGGGGGGTAAGGCAGCACGGTCTGATGTGAGTTAGGGGGTAAGGCAGCACGGTCTGATGTGAGTTAGGGGGTAAGGCAGCACGGTCTGATGTGAGTTAGGGGGGTAAGGCAGCACGGTCTGATGTGAGTTAGGGGGGTAAGGCAGCACGGTCTGATGTGAGTTAGGGGGTAAGGCAGCACGGTCTGATGTGAGTTAGGGGGGTAAGGCAGCACGGTCTGATGTGAGTTAGGGGGTAAGGCAGCACGGTCTGATGTGAGTTAGGGGGGTAAGGCAGCACGGTCTGATGTGAGTTAGGGGGGTAAGGCAGCACGGTCTGATGTGAGTTAGGGGGGTAAGGCAGCACGGTCTGATGTGAGTTAGGGGGTAAGGCAGCACGGTCTGATGTGAGTTAGGGGGGTAAGGCAGCACGGTCTGATGTGAGTTAGGGGGTAAGGCAGCACGGTCTGATGTGAGTTAGGGGGGTAAGGCAGCACGGTCTGATGTGAGTTAGGGGGTAAGGCAGCACGGTCTGATGTGAGTTAGGGGGGTAAGGCAGCACGGTCTGATGTGAGTTAGGGGGGTAAGGCAGCACGGTCTGATGTGAGTTAGGGGGTAAGGCAGCACGGTCTGATGTGAGTTAGGGGGTAAGGCAGCACGGTCTGATGTGAGTTAGGGGGTAAGGCAGCACGGTCTGATGTGAGTTAGGGGGGTAAGGCAGCACGGTCTGATGTGAGTTAGGGGGTAAGGCAGCACGGTCTGATGTGAGTTAGGGGGTAAGGCAGCACGGTCTGATGTGAGTTAGGGGGGTAAGGCAGCACGGTCTGATGTGAGTTAGGGGGTAAGGCAGCACGGTCTGATGTGAGTTAGGGGGGTAAGGCAGCACGGTCTGATGTGAGTTAGGGGGTAAGGCAGCACGGTCTGATGTGAGTTAGGGGGGTAAGGCAGCACGGTCTGATGTGAGTTAGGGGGGTAAGGCAGCACGGTCTGATGTGAGTTAGGGGGTAAGGCAGCACGGTCTGATGTGAGTTAGGGGGGTAAGGCAGCACGGTCTGATGTGAGTTAGGGGGGTAAGGCAGCACGGTCTGATGTGAGTTAGGGGGTAAGGCAGCACGGTCTGATGTGAGTTAGGGGGGTAAGGCAGCACGGTCTGATGTGAGTTAGGGGGTAAGGCAGCACGGTCTGATGTGAGTTAGGGGGTAAGGCAGCACGGTCTGATGTGAGTTAGGGGGGTAAGGCAGCACGGTCTGATGTGAGTTAGGGGGGTAAGGCAGCACGGTCTGATGTGAGTTAGGGGGGTAAGGCAGCACGGTCTGATGTGAGTTAGGGGGGTAAGGCAGCACGGTCTGATGTGAGTTAGGGGGTAAGGCAGCACGGTCTGATGTGAGTTAGGGGGGTAAGGCAGCACGGTCTGATGTGAGTTAGGGGGGTAAGGCAGCACGGTCTGATGTGAGTTAGGGGGTAAGGCAGCACGGTCTGATGTGAGTTAGGGGGTAAGGCAGCACGGTCTGATGTGAGTTAGGGGGGTAAGGCAGCACGGTCTGATGTGAGTTAGGGGGGTAAGGCAGCACGGTCTGATGTGAGTTAGGGGGTAAGGCAGCACGGTCTGATGTGAGTTAGGGGGGTAAGGCAGCACGGTCTGATGTGAGTTAGGGGGGTAAGGCAGCACGGTCTGATGTGAGTTAGGGGGTAAGGCAGCACGGTCTGATGTGAGTTAGGGGGGTAAGGCAGCACGGTCTGATGTGAGTTAGGGGGTAAGGCAGCACGGTCTGATGTGAGTTAGGGGGGTAAGGCAGCACGGTCTGATGTGAGTTAGGGGGGTAAGGCAGCACGGTCTGATGTGAGTTAGGGGGTAAGGCAGCACGGTCTGATGTGAGTTAGGGGGGTAAGGCAGCACGGTCTGATGTGAGTTAGGGGGTAAGGCAGCACGGTCTGATGTGAGTTAGGGGGTAAGGCAGCACGGTCTGATGTGAGTTAGGGGGTAAGGCAGCACGGTCTGATGTGAGTTAGGGGGGTAAGGCAGCACGGTCTGATGTGAGTTAGGGGGTAAGGCAGCACGGTCTGATGTGAGTTAGGGGGGTAAGGCAGCACGGTCTGATGTGAGTTAGGGGGGTAAGGCAGCACGGTCTGATGTGAGTTAGGGGGTAAGGCAGCACGGTCTGATGTGAGTTAGGGGGTAAGGCAGCACGGTCTGATGTGAGTTAGGGGGTAAGGCAGCACGGTCTGATGTGAGTTAGGGGGGTAAGGCAGCACGGTCTGATGTGAGTTAGGGGGTAAGGCAGCACGGTCTGATGTGAGTTAGGGGGTAAGGCAGCACGGTCTGATGTGAGTTAGGGGGTAAGGCAGCACGGTCTGATGTGAGTTAGGGGGGTAAGGCAGCACGGTCTGATGTGAGTTAGGGGGTAAGGCAGCACGGTCTGATGTGAGTTAGGGGGTAAGGCAGCACGGTCTGATGTGAGTTAGGGGGTAAGGCAGCACGGTCTGATGTGAGTTAGGGGGTAAGGCAGCACGGTCTGATGTGAGTTAGGGGGTAAGGCAGCACGGTCTGATGTGAGTTAGGGGGTAAGGCAGCACGGTCTGATGTGAGTTAGGGGGTAAGGCAGCACGGTCTGATGTGAGTTAGGGGGGTAAGGCAGCACGGTCTGATGTGAGTTAGGGGGGTAAGGCAGCACGGTCTGATGTGAGTTAGGGGGTAAGGCAGCACGGTCTGATGTGAGTTAGGGGGTAAGGCAGCACGGTCTGATGTGAGTTAGGGGGGTAAGGCAGCACGGTCTGATGTGAGTTAGGGGGTAAGGCAGCACGGTCTGATGTGAGTTAGGGGGGTAAGGCAGCACGGTCTGATGTGAGTTAGGGGGGTAAGGCAGCACGGTCTGATGTGAGTTAGGGGGGTAAGGCAGCACGGTCTGATGTGAGTTAGGGGGGTAAGGCAGCACGGTCTGATGTGAGTTAGGGGGGTAAGGCAGCACGGTCTGATGTGAGTTAGGGGGGTAAGGCAGCACGGTCTGATGTGAGTTAGGGGGGTAAGGCAGCACGGTCTGATGTGAGTTAGGGGGGTAAGGCAGCACGGTCTGATGTGAGTTAGGGGGGTAAGGCAGCACGGTCTGATGTGAGTTAGGGGGTAAGGCAGCACGGTCTGATGTGAGTTAGGGGGTAAGGCAGCACGGTCTGATGTGAGTTAGGGGGGTAAGGCAGCACGGTCTGATGTGAGTTAGGGGGTAAGGCAGCACGGTCTGATGTGAGTTAGGGGGGTAAGGCAGCACGGTCTGATGTGAGTTAGGGGGTAAGGCAGCACGGTCTGATGTGAGTTAGGGGGGTAAGGCAGCACGGTCTGATGTGAGTTAGGGGGGTAAGGCAGCACGGTCTGATGTGAGTTAGGGGGTAAGGCAGCACGGTCTGATGTGAGTTAGGGGGTAAGGCAGCACGGTCTGATGTGAGTTAGGGGGTAAGGCAGCACGGTCTGATGTGAGTTAGGGGGGTAAGGCAGCACGGTCTGATGTGAGTTAGGGGGTAAGGCAGCACGGTCTGATGTGAGTTAGGGGGTAAGGCAGCACGGTCTGATGTGAGTTAGGGGGGTAAGGCAGCACGGTCTGATGTGAGTTAGGGGGTAAGGCAGCACGGTCTGATGTGAGTTAGGGGGTAAGGCAGCACGGTCTGATGTGAGTTAGGGGGGTAAGGCAGCACGGTCTGATGTGAGTTAGGGGGGTAAGGCAGCACGGTCTGATGTGAGTTAGGGGGGTAAGGCAGCACGGTCTGATGTGAGTTAGGGGGGTAAGGCAGCACGGTCTGATGTGAGTTAGGGGGTAAGGCAGCACGGTCTGATGTGAGTTAGGGGGTAAGGCAGCACGGTCTGATGTGAGTTAGGGGGTAAGGCAGCACGGTCTGATGTGAGTTAGGGGGGTAAGGCAGCACGGTCTGATGTGAGTTAGGGGGTAAGGCAGCACGGTCTGATGTGAGTTAGGGGGGTAAGGCAGCACGGTCTGATGTGAGTTAGGGGGTAAGGCAGCACGGTCTGATGTGAGTTAGGGGGGTAAGGCAGCACGGTCTGATGTGAGTTAGGGGGTAAGGCAGCACGGTCTGATGTGAGTTAGGGGGGTAAGGCAGCACGGTCTGATGTGAGTTAGGGGGTAAGGCAGCACGGTCTGATGTGAGTTAGGGGGTAAGGCAGCACGGTCTGATGTGAGTTAGGGGGTAAGGCAGCACGGTCTGATGTGAGTTAGGGGGGTAAGGCAGCACGGTCTGATGTGAGTTAGGGGGTAAGGCAGCACGGTCTGATGTGAGTTAGGGGGGTAAGGCAGCACGGTCTGATGTGAGTTAGGGGGTAAGGCAGCACGGTCTGATGTGAGTTAGGGGGTAAGGCAGCACGGTCTGATGTGCGTTAGGGGGTAAGGCAGCACGGTCTGATGTGAGTTAGGGGCGTCAGGCAGCACGGTCTGATGTGATTCAGAGGGGGAAGGCAGCACGGTCTGATGTGAGTTAGGGGGGTAAGGCAGCACGGTCTGATTTGAGTTAGGGGGGTAAGGCAGCACGGTCTGATGTGAGTTGGGGTGTAAGGCAGCACGGTCTGATGTGAGTTGGGGGGCTAAAGGCAGCACGGTCTGATGTGAGTTAGGGGGGTAAGGCAGCACGGTCTGATGTGAGTTAGGGGGGTAAGGCAGCACGGTCTGATGTGAGTTAGGGGGTAAGGCAGCACGGTCTGATGTGAGTTAGGGGGTAAGGCAGCACGGTCTGATGTGAGTTAGGGGGTAAGGCAGCACGGTCTGATGTGAGTTAGGGGGTAAGGCAGCACGGTCTGATGTGAGTTAGGGGGGTAAGGCAGCACGGTCTGATGTGAGTTAGGGGGTAAGGCAGCACGGTCTGATGTGAGTTAGGGGGGTAAGGCAGCACGGTCTGATGTGAGTTAGGGGGGTAAGGCAGCACGGTCTGATGTGAGTTAGGGGGTAAGGCAGCACGGTCTGATGTGAGTTAGGGGGGTAAGGCAGCACGGTCTGATGTGAGTTAGGGGGGTAAGGCAGCACGGTCTGATGTGAGTTAGGGGGTAAGGCAGCACGGTCTGATGTGAGTTAGGGGGTAAGGCAGCACGGTCTGATGTGAGTTAGGGGGTAAGGCAGCACGGTCTGATGTGAGTTAGGGGGTAAGGCAGCACGGTCTGATGTGAGTTAGGGGGGTAAGGCAGCACGGTCTGATGTGAGTTAGGGGGGTAAGGCAGCACGGTCTGATGTGAGTTAGGGGGGTAAGGCAGCACGGTCTGATGTGAGTTAGGGGGGTAAGGCAGCACGGTCTGATGTGAGTTAGGGGGGTAAGGCAGCACGGTCTGATGTGAGTTAGGGGGGTAAGGCAGCACGGTCTGATGTGAGTTAGGGGGGTAAGGCAGCACGGTCTGATGTGAGTTAGGGGGTAAGGCAGCACGGTCTGATGTGAGTTAGGGGGTAAGGCAGCACGGTCTGATGTGAGTTAGGGGGTAAGGCAGCACGGTCTGATGTGAGTTAGGGGGGTAAGGCAGCACGGTCTGATGTGAGTTAGGGGGTAAGGCAGCACGGTCTGATGTGAGTTAGGGGGTAAGGCAGCACGGTCTGATGTGAGTTAGGGGGTAAGGCAGCACGGTCTGATGTGAGTTAGGGGGTAAGGCAGCACGGTCTGATGTGAGTTAGGGGGTAAGGCAGCACGGTCTGATGTGAGTTAGGGGGGTAAGGCAGCACGGTCTGATGTGAGTTAGGGGGTAAGGCAGCACGGTCTGATGTGAGTTAGGGGGGTAAGGCAGCACGGTCTGATGTGAGTTAGGGGGTAAGGCAGCACGGTCTGATGTGAGTTAGGGGGTAAGGCAGCACGGTCTGATGTGAGTTAGGGGGGTAAGGCAGCACGGTCTGATGTGAGTTAGGGGGTAAGGCAGCACGGTCTGATGTGAGTTAGGGGGGTAAGGCAGCACGGTCTGATGTGAGTTAGGGGGTAAGGCAGCACGGTCTGATGTGAGTTAGGGGGTAAGGCAGCACGGTCTGATGTGAGTTAGGGGGTAAGGCAGCACGGTCTGATGTGAGTTAGGGGGTAAGGCAGCACGGTCTGATGTGAGTTAGGGGGGTAAGGCAGCACGGTCTGATGTGAGTTAGGGGGGTAAGGCAGCACGGTCTGATGTGAGTTAGGGGGGTAAGGCAGCACGGTCTGATGTGAGTTAGGGGGGTAAGGCAGCACGGTCTGATGTGAGTTAGGGGGTAAGGCAGCACGGTCTGATGTGAGTTAGGGGGGTAAGGCAGCACGGTCTGATGTGAGTTAGGGGGTAAGGCAGCACGGTCTGATGTGAGTTAGGGGGTAAGGCAGCACGGTCTGATGTGAGTTAGGGGGTAAGGCAGCACGGTCTGATGTGAGTTAGGGGGGTAAGGCAGCACGGTCTGATGTGAGTTAGGGGGTAAGGCAGCACGGTCTGATGTGAGTTAGGGGGGTAAGGCAGCACGGTCTGATGTGAGTTAGGGGGGTAAGGCAGCACGGTCTGATGTGAGTTAGGGGGTAAGGCAGCACGGTCTGATGTGAGTTAGGGGGTAAGGCAGCACGGTCTGATGTGAGTTAGGGGGGTAAGGCAGCACGGTCTGATGTGAGTTAGGGGGTAAGGCAGCACGGTCTGATGTGAGTTAGGGGGGTAAGGCAGCACGGTCTGATGTGAGTTAGGGGGTAAGGCAGCACGGTCTGATGTGAGTTAGGGGGGTAAGGCAGCACGGTCTGATGTGAGTTAGGGGGTAAGGCAGCACGGTCTGATGTGAGTTAGGGGGTAAGGCAGCACGGTCTGATGTGAGTTAGGGGGTAAGGCAGCACGGTCTGATGTGAGTTAGGGGGGTAAGGCAGCACGGTCTGATGTGAGTTAGGGGGGTAAGGCAGCACGGTCTGATGTGAGTTAGGGGGTAAGGCAGCACGGTCTGATGTGAGTTAGGGGGGTAAGGCAGCACGGTCTGATGTGAGTTAGGGGGTAAGGCAGCACGGTCTGATGTGAGTTAGGGGGGTAAGGCAGCACGGTCTGATGTGAGTTAGGGGGTAAGGCAGCACGGTCTGATGTGAGTTAGGGGGTAAGGCAGCACGGTCTGATGTGAGTTAGGGGGTAAGGCAGCACGGTCTGATGTGAGTTAGGGGGTAAGGCAGCACGGTCTGATGTGAGTTAGGGGGTAAGGCAGCACGGTCTGATGTGAGTTAGGGGGGTAAGGCAGCACGGTCTGATGTGAGTTAGGGGGTAAGGCAGCACGGTCTGATGTGAGTTAGGGGGTAAGGCAGCACGGTCTGATGTGAGTTAGGGGGTAAGGCAGCACGGTCTGATGTGAGTTAGGGGGTAAGGCAGCACGGTCTGATGTGAGTTAGGGGGGTAAGGCAGCACGGTCTGATGTGAGTTAGGGGGTAAGGCAGCACGGTCTGATGTGAGTTAGGGGGGTAAGGCAGCACGGTCTGATGTGAGTTAGGGGGGTAAGGCAGCACGGTCTGATGTGAGTTAGGGGGTAAGGCAGCACGGTCTGATGTGAGTTAGGGGGGTAAGGCAGCACGGTCTGATGTGAGTTAGGGGGGTAAGGCAGCACGGTCTGATGTGAGTTAGGGGGGTAAGGCAGCACGGTCTGATGTGAGTTAGGGGGTAAGGCAGCACGGTCTGATGTGAGTTAGGGGGGTAAGGCAGCACGGTCTGATGTGAGTTAGGGGGTAAGGCAGCACGGTCTGATGTGAGTTAGGGGGTAAGGCAGCACGGTCTGATGTGAGTTAGGGGGGTAAGGCAGCACGGTCTGATGTGAGTTAGGGGGTAAGGCAGCACGGTCTGATGTGAGTTAGGGGGTAAGGCAGCACGGTCTGATGTGAGTTAGGGGGGTAAGGCAGCACGGTCTGATGTGAGTTAGGGGGGTAAGGCAGCACGGTCTGATGTGAGTTAGGGGGGTAAGGCAGCACGGTCTGATGTGAGTTAGGGGGTAAGGCAGCACGGTCTGATGTGAGTTAGGGGGTAAGGCAGCACGGTCTGATGTGAGTTAGGGGGTAAGGCAGCACGGTCTGATGTGAGTTAGGGGGTAAGGCAGCACGGTCTGATGTGAGTTAGGGGGGTAAGGCAGCACGGTCTGATGTGAGTTAGGGGGGTAAGGCAGCACGGTCTGATGTGAGTTAGGGGGTAAGGCAGCACGGTCTGATGTGAGTTAGGGGGTAAGGCAGCACGGTCTGATGTGAGTTAGGGGGTAAGGCAGCACGGTCTGATGTGAGTTAGGGGGTAAGGCAGCACGGTCTGATGTGAGTTAGGGGGGTAAGGCAGCACGGTCTGATGTGAGTTAGGGGGTAAGGCAGCACGGTCTGATGTGAGTTAGGGGGTAAGGCAGCACGGTCTGATGTGAGTTAGGGGGGTAAGGCAGCACGGTCTGATGTGAGTTAGGGGGGTAAGGCAGCACGGTCTGATGTGAGTTAGGGGGTAAGGCAGCACGGTCTGATGTGAGTTAGGGGGTAAGGCAGCACGGTCTGATGTGAGTTAGGGGGGTAAGGCAGCACGGTCTGATGTGAGTTAGGGGGGTAAGGCAGCACGGTCTGATGTGAGTTAGGGGGGTAAGGCAGCACGGTCTGATGTGAGTTAGGGGGGTAAGGCAGCACGGTCTGATGTGAGTTAGGGGGGTAAGGCAGCACGGTCTGATGTGAGTTAGGGGGGTAAGGCAGCACGGTCTGATGTGAGTTAGGGGGGTAAGGCAGCACGGTCTGATGTGAGTTAGGGGGGTAAGGCAGCACGGTCTGATGTGAGTTAGGGGGGTAAGGCAGCACGGTCTGATGTGAGTTAGGGGGGTAAGGCAGCACGGTCTGATGTGAGTTAGGGGGTAAGGCAGCACGGTCTGATGTGAGTTAGGGGGGTAAGGCAGCACGGTCTGATGTGAGTTAGGGGGTAAGGCAGCACGGTCTGATGTGAGTTAGGGGGGTAAGGCAGCACGGTCTGATGTGAGTTAGGGGGTAAGGCAGCACGGTCTGATGTGAGTTAGGGGGGTAAGGCAGCACGGTCTGATGTGAGTTAGGGGGGTAAGGCAGCACGGTCTGATGTGAGTTAGGGGGTAAGGCAGCACGGTCTGATGTGAGTTAGGGGGGTAAGGCAGCACGGTCTGATGTGAGTTAGGGGGGTAAGGCAGCACGGTCTGATGTGAGTTAGGGGGTAAGGCAGCACGGTCTGATGTGAGTTAGGGGGGTAAGGCAGCACGGTCTGATGTGAGTTAGGGGGTAAGGCAGCACGGTCTGATGTGAGTTAGGGGGTAAGGCAGCACGGTCTGATGTGAGTTAGGGGGGTAAGGCAGCACGGTCTGATGTGAGTTAGGGGGGTAAGGCAGCACGGTCTGATGTGAGTTAGGGGGTAAGGCAGCACGGTCTGATGTGAGTTAGGGGGGTAAGGCAGCACGGTCTGATGTGAGTTAGGGGGGTAAGGCAGCACGGTCTGATGTGAGTTAGGGGGTAAGGCAGCACGGTCTGATGTGAGTTAGGGGGTAAGGCAGCACGGTCTGATGTGAGTTAGGGGGGTAAGGCAGCACGGTCTGATGTGAGTTAGGGGGGTAAGGCAGCACGGTCTGATGTGAGTTAGGGGGTAAGGCAGCACGGTCTGATGTGAGTTAGGGGGTAAGGCAGCACGGTCTGATGTGAGTTAGGGGGGTAAGGCAGCACGGTCTGATGTGAGTTAGGGGGGTAAGGCAGCACGGTCTGATGTGAGTTAGGGGGGTAAGGCAGCACGGTCTGATGTGAGTTAGGGGGTAAGGCAGCACGGTCTGATGTGAGTTAGGGGGGTAAGGCAGCACGGTCTGATGTGAGTTAGGGGGGTAAGGCAGCACGGTCTGATGTGAGTTAGGGGGTAAGGCAGCACGGTCTGATGTGAGTTAGGGGGTAAGGCAGCACGGTCTGATGTGAGTTAGGGGGTAAGGCAGCACGGTCTGATGTGAGTTAGGGGGGTAAGGCAGCACGGTCTGATGTGAGTTAGGGGGTAAGGCAGCACGGTCTGATGTGAGTTAGGGGGTAAGGCAGCACGGTCTGATGTGAGTTAGGGGGGTAAGGCAGCACGGTCTGATGTGAGTTAGGGGGGTAAGGCAGCACGGTCTGATGTGAGTTAGGGGGTAAGGCAGCACGGTCTGATGTGAGTTAGGGGGTAAGGCAGCACGGTCTGATGTGAGTTAGGGGGGTAAGGCAGCACGGTCTGATGTGAGTTAGGGGGTAAGGCAGCACGGTCTGATGTGAGTTAGGGGGGTAAGGCAGCACGGTCTGATGTGAGTTAGGGGGGTAAGGCAGCACGGTCTGATGTGAGTTAGGGGGGTAAGGCAGCACGGTCTGATGTGAGTTAGGGGGTAAGGCAGCACGGTCTGATGTGAGTTAGGGGGTAAGGCAGCACGGTCTGATGTGAGTTAGGGGGTAAGGCAGCACGGTCTGATGTGAGTTAGGGGGTAAGGCAGCACGGTCTGATGTGAGTTAGGGGGGTAAGGCAGCACGGTCTGATGTGAGTTAGGGGGGTAAGGCAGCACGGTCTGATGTGAGTTAGGGGGGTAAGGCAGCACGGTCTGATGTGAGTTAGGGGGTAAGGCAGCACGGTCTGATGTGAGTTAGGGGGGTAAGGCAGCACGGTCTGATGTGAGTTAGGGGGTAAGGCAGCACGGTCTGATGTGAGTTAGGGGGGTAAGGCAGCACGGTCTGATGTGAGTTAGGGGGTAAGGCAGCACGGTCTGATGTGAGTTAGGGGGGTAAGGCAGCACGGTCTGATGTGAGTTAGGGGGGTAAGGCAGCACGGTCTGATGTGAGTTAGGGGGGTAAGGCAGCACGGTCTGATGTGAGTTAGGGGGGTAAGGCAGCACGGTCTGATGTGAGTTAGGGGGGTAAGGCAGCACGGTCTGATGTGAGTTAGGGGGGTAAGGCAGCACGGTCTGATGTGAGTTAGGGGGGTAAGGCAGCACGGTCTGATGTGAGTTAGGGGGGTAAGGCAGCACGGTCTGATGTGAGTTAGGGGGTAAGGCAGCACGGTCTGATGTGAGTTAGGGGGTAAGGCAGCACGGTCTGATGTGAGTTAGGGGGGTAAGGCAGCACGGTCTGATGTGAGTTAGGGGGGTAAGGCAGCACGGTCTGATGTGAGTTAGGGGGGTAAGGCAGCACGGTCTGATGTGAGTTAGGGGGGTAAGGCAGCACGGTCTGATGTGAGTTAGGGGGGTAAGGCAGCACGGTCTGATGTGAGTTAGGGGGTAAGGCAGCACGGTCTGATGTGAGTTAGGGGGTAAGGCAGCACGGTCTGATGTGAGTTAGGGGGTAAGGCAGCACGGTCTGATGTGAGTTAGGGGGTAAGGCAGCACGGTCTGATGTGAGTTAGGGGGGTAAGGCAGCACGGTCTGATGTGAGTTAGGGGGGTAAGGCAGCACGGTCTGATGTGAGTTAGGGGGGTAAGGCAGCACGGTCTGATGTGAGTTAGGGGGTAAGGCAGCACGGTCTGATGTGAGTTAGGGGGGTAAGGCAGCACGGTCTGATGTGAGTTAGGGGGTAAGGCAGCACGGTCTGATGTGAGTTAGGGGGGTAAGGCAGCACGGTCTGATGTGAGTTAGGGGGGTAAGGCAGCACGGTCTGATGTGAGTTAGGGGGTAAGGCAGCACGGTCTGATGTGAGTTAGGGGGGTAAGGCAGCACGGTCTGATGTGAGTTAGGGGGTAAGGCAGCACGGTCTGATGTGAGTTAGGGGGGTAAGGCAGCACGGTCTGATGTGAGTTAGGGGGTAAGGCAGCACGGTCTGATGTGAGTTAGGGGGTAAGGCAGCACGGTCTGATGTGAGTTAGGGGGGTAAGGCAGCACGGTCTGATGTGAGTTAGGGGGTAAGGCAGCACGGTCTGATGTGAGTTAGGGGGGTAAGGCAGCACGGTCTGATGTGAGTTAGGGGGGTAAGGCAGCACGGTCTGATGTGAGTTAGGGGGTAAGGCAGCACGGTCTGATGTGAGTTAGGGGGTAAGGCAGCACGGTCTGATGTGAGTTAGGGGGTAAGGCAGCACGGTCTGATGTGAGTTAGGGGGGTAAGGCAGCACGGTCTGATGTGAGTTAGGGGGGTAAGGCAGCACGGTCTGATGTGAGTTAGGGGGGTAAGGCAGCACGGTCTGATGTGAGTTAGGGGGTAAGGCAGCACGGTCTGATGTGAGTTAGGGGGTAAGGCAGCACGGTCTGATGTGAGTTAGGGGGGTAAGGCAGCACGGTCTGATGTGAGTTAGGGGGTAAGGCAGCACGGTCTGATGTGAGTTAGGGGGGTAAGGCAGCACGGTCTGATGTGAGTTAGGGGGGTAAGGCAGCACGGTCTGATGTGAGTTAGGGGGGTAAGGCAGCACGGTCTGATGTGAGTTAGGGGGTAAGGCAGCACGGTCTGATGTGAGTTAGGGGGTAAGGCAGCACGGTCTGATGTGAGTTAGGGGGGTAAGGCAGCACGGTCTGATGTGAGTTAGGGGGGTAAGGCAGCACGGTCTGATGTGAGTTAGGGGGTAAGGCAGCACGGTCTGATGTGAGTTAGGGGGGTAAGGCAGCACGGTCTGATGTGAGTTAGGGGGTAAGGCAGCACGGTCTGATGTGAGTTAGGGGGGTAAGGCAGCACGGTCTGATGTGAGTTAGGGGGTAAGGCAGCACGGTCTGATGTGAGTTAGGGGGTAAGGCAGCACGGTCTGATGTGAGTTAGGGGGGTAAGGCAGCACGGTCTGATGTGAGTTAGGGGGGTAAGGCAGCACGGTCTGATGTGAGTTAGGGGGGTAAGGCAGCACGGTCTGATGTGAGTTAGGGGGTAAGGCAGCACGGTCTGATGTGAGTTAGGGGGTAAGGCAGCACGGTCTGATGTGAGTTAGGGGGGTAAGGCAGCACGGTCTGATGTGAGTTAGGGGGTAAGGCAGCACGGTCTGATGTGAGTTAGGGGGTAAGGCAGCACGGTCTGATGTGAGTTAGGGGGTAAGGCAGCACGGTCTGATGTGAGTTAGGGGGGTAAGGCAGCACGGTCTGATGTGAGTTAGGGGGTAAGGCAGCACGGTCTGATGTGAGTTAGGGGGGTAAGGCAGCACGGTCTGATGTGAGTTAGGGGGTAAGGCAGCACGGTCTGATGTGAGTTAGGGGGTAAGGCAGCACGGTCTGATGTGAGTTAGGGGGGTAAGGCAGCACGGTCTGATGTGAGTTAGGGGGTAAGGCAGCACGGTCTGATGTGAGTTAGGGGGGTAAGGCAGCACGGTCTGATGTGAGTTAGGGGGTAAGGCAGCACGGTCTGATGTGAGTTAGGGGGGTAAGGCAGCACGGTCTGATGTGAGTTAGGGGGTAAGGCAGCACGGTCTGATGTGAGTTAGGGGGTAAGGCAGCACGGTCTGATGTGAGTTAGGGGGTAAGGCAGCACGGTCTGATGTGAGTTAGGGGGGTAAGGCAGCACGGTCTGATGTGAGTTAGGGGGGTAAGGCAGCACGGTCTGATGTGAGTTAGGGGGTAAGGCAGCACGGTCTGATGTGAGTTAGGGGGGTAAGGCAGCACGGTCTGATGTGAGTTAGGGGGTAAGGCAGCACGGTCTGATGTGAGTTAGGGGGTAAGGCAGCACGGTCTGATGTGAGTTAGGGGGTAAGGCAGCACGGTCTGATGTGAGTTAGGGGGTAAGGCAGCACGGTCTGATGTGAGTTAGGGGGGTAAGGCAGCACGGTCTGATGTGAGTTAGGGGGTAAGGCAGCACGGTCTGATGTGAGTTAGGGGGTAAGGCAGCACGGTCTGATGTGAGTTAGGGGGTAAGGCAGCACGGTCTGATGTGAGTTAGGGGGGTAAGGCAGCACGGTCTGATGTGAGTTAGGGGGTAAGGCAGCACGGTCTGATGTGAGTTAGGGGGTAAGGCAGCACGGTCTGATGTGAGTTAGGGGGGTAAGGCAGCACGGTCTGATGTGAGTTAGGGGGGTAAGGCAGCACGGTCTGATGTGAGTTAGGGGGTAAGGCAGCACGGTCTGATGTGAGTTAGGGGGGTAAGGCAGCACGGTCTGATGTGAGTTAGGGGGGTAAGGCAGCACGGTCTGATGTGAGTTAGGGGGTAAGGCAGCACGGTCTGATGTGAGTTAGGGGGGTAAGGCAGCACGGTCTGATGTGAGTTAGGGGGTAAGGCAGCACGGTCTGATGTGAGTTAGGGGGTAAGGCAGCACGGTCTGATGTGAGTTAGGGGGGTAAGGCAGCACGGTCTGATGTGAGTTAGGGGGTAAGGCAGCACGGTCTGATGTGAGTTAGGGGGGTAAGGCAGCACGGTCTGATGTGAGTTAGGGGGGTAAGGCAGCACGGTCTGATGTGAGTTAGGGGGTAAGGCAGCACGGTCTGATGTGAGTTAGGGGGGTAAGGCAGCACGGTCTGATGTGAGTTAGGGGGTAAGGCAGCACGGTCTGATGTGAGTTAGGGGGTAAGGCAGCACGGTCTGATGTGAGTTAGGGGGTAAGGCAGCACGGTCTGATGTGAGTTAGGGGGGTAAGGCAGCACGGTCTGATGTGAGTTAGGGGGGTAAGGCAGCACGGTCTGATGTGAGTTAGGGGGTAAGGCAGCACGGTCTGATGTGAGTTAGGGGGTAAGGCAGCACGGTCTGATGTGAGTTAGGGGGGTAAGGCAGCACGGTCTGATGTGAGTTAGGGGGGTAAGGCAGCACGGTCTGATGTGAGTTAGGGGGTAAGGCAGCACGGTCTGATGTGAGTTAGGGGGTAAGGCAGCACGGTCTGATGTGAGTTAGGGGGTAAGGCAGCACGGTCTGATGTGAGTTAGGGGGTAAGGCAGCACGGTCTGATGTGAGTTAGGGGGTAAGGCAGCACGGTCTGATGTGAGTTAGGGGGGTAAGGCAGCACGGTCTGATGTGAGTTAGGGGGGTAAGGCAGCACGGTCTGATGTGAGTTAGGGGGTAAGGCAGCACGGTCTGATGTGAGTTAGGGGGGTAAGGCAGCACGGTCTGATGTGAGTTAGGGGGTAAGGCAGCACGGTCTGATGTGAGTTAGGGGGTAAGGCAGCACGGTCTGATGTGAGTTAGGGGGTAAGGCAGCACGGTCTGATGTGAGTTAGGGGGGTAAGGCAGCACGGTCTGATGTGAGTTAGGGGGGTAAGGCAGCACGGTCTGATGTGAGTTAGGGGGGTAAGGCAGCACGGTCTGATGTGAGTTAGGGGGGTAAGGCAGCACGGTCTGATGTGAGTTAGGGGGGTAAGGCAGCACGGTCTGATGTGAGTTAGGGGGGTAAGGCAGCACGGTCTGATGTGAGTTAGGGGGTAAGGCAGCACGGTCTGATGTGAGTTAGGGGGGTAAGGCAGCACGGTCTGATGTGAGTTAGGGGGTAAGGCAGCACGGTCTGATGTGAGTTAGGGGGGTAAGGCAGCACGGTCTGATGTGAGTTAGGGGGTAAGGCAGCACGGTCTGATGTGAGTTAGGGGGGTAAGGCAGCACGGTCTGATGTGAGTTAGGGGGTAAGGCAGCACGGTCTGATGTGAGTTAGGGGGGTAAGGCAGCACGGTCTGATGTGAGTTAGGGGGTAAGGCAGCACGGTCTGATGTGAGTTAGGGGGTAAGGCAGCACGGTCTGATGTGAGTTAGGGGGTAAGGCAGCACGGTCTGATGTGAGTTAGGGGGGTAAGGCAGCACGGTCTGATGTGAGTTAGGGGGTAAGGCAGCACGGTCTGATGTGAGTTAGGGGGTAAGGCAGCACGGTCTGATGTGAGTTAGGGGGTAAGGCAGCACGGTCTGATGTGAGTTAGGGGGGTAAGGCAGCACGGTCTGATGTGAGTTAGGGGGTAAGGCAGCACGGTCTGATGTGAGTTAGGGGGTAAGGCAGCACGGTCTGATGTGAGTTAGGGGGGTAAGGCAGCACGGTCTGATGTGAGTTAGGGGGTAAGGCAGCACGGTCTGATGTGAGTTAGGGGGTAAGGCAGCACGGTCTGATGTGAGTTAGGGGGTAAGGCAGCACGGTCTGATGTGAGTTAGGGGGGTAAGGCAGCACGGTCTGATGTGAGTTAGGGGGTAAGGCAGCACGGTCTGATGTGAGTTAGGGGGGTAAGGCAGCACGGTCTGATGTGAGTTAGGGGGTAAGGCAGCACGGTCTGATGTGAGTTAGGGGGGTAAGGCAGCACGGTCTGATGTGAGTTAGGGGGGTAAGGCAGCACGGTCTGATGTGAGTTAGGGGGTAAGGCAGCACGGTCTGATGTGAGCTAGGGGGGTAAGGCAGCACGGTCTGATGTGAGTTAGGGGTGTAAGGCAGCACGGTCTGATGTGAGTTAGGGGGGTAAGGCAGCACAGTCTGATGTGAGTTAGGGGTGTGATAAGGCAGCACGGTGTGATGTGAGTTAGTGGGGGTAAGTCAGCACTGTCTGATGTGAGTTAGGGGGTTAAGGCAGCATGGTCTGATGTGAGTTAGAGGGGTGAGGCAGGACGGTCTGATGTGAGTTAGGGGGTAAGGCAGCATGGTCTGATGTGAGTTAGGGGGGTAAGGCAGCACGGTCTGATGTGAGTTAGGGGGGTAAGGCAGCACGGTCTGATGTGAGTTAGGGGGGTAAGGCAGCACGGTCTGATGTGAGTTAGGGGGGTAAGGCAGCACGGTCTGATGTGAGTTAGGGGGTAAGGCAGCACGGTCTGATGTGAGTTAGGGGGTAAGGCAGCACGGTCTGATGTGAGTTAGGGGGTAAGGCAGCACGGTCTGATGTGAGTTAGGGGGTAAGGCAGCACGGTCTGATGTGAGTTAGGGGGGTAAGGCAGCACGGTCTGATGTGAGTTAGGGGGTAAGGCAGCACGGTCTGATGTGAGTTAGGGTGTAAGGCAGCACGGTCTGATGTGAGTTAGGGGGGTAAGGCAGCACGGTCTGATGTGAGTTAGGGGGGTAAGGCAGCACGGTCTGATGTGAGTTAGGGGGGTAAGGCAGCACGGTCTGATGTGAGTTAGGGGGTAAGGCAGCACGGTCTGATGTGAGTTAGGGGGTAAGGCAGCACGGTCTGATGTGAGTTAGGGGGTAAGGCAGCACGGTCTGATGTGAGTTAGGGGGGTAAGGCAGCACGGTCTGATGTGAGTTAGGGGGGTAAGGCAGCACGGTCTGATGTGAGTTAGGGGGGTAAGGCAGCACGGTCTGATGTGAGTTAGGGGGGTAAGGCAGCACGGTCTGATGTGAGTTAGGGGGGTAAGGCAGCACGGTCTGATGTGAGTTAGGGGGGTAAGGCAGCACGGTCTGATGTGAGTTAGGGGGTAAGGCAGCACGGTCTGATGTGAGTTAGGGGGGTAAGGCAGCACGGTCTGATGTGAGTTAGGGGGTAAGGCAGCACGGTCTGATGTGAGTTAGGGGGGTAAGGCAGCACGGTCTGATGTGAGTTAGGGGGTAAGGCAGCACGGTCTGATGTGAGTTAGGGGGTAAGGCAGCACGGTCTGATGTGAGTTAGGGGGTAAGGCAGCACGGTCTGATGTGAGTTAGGGGGGTAAGGCAGCACGGTCTGATGTGAGTTAGGGGGTAAGGCAGCACGGTCTGATGTGAGTTAGGGGGTAAGGCAGCACGGTCTGATGTGAGTTAGGGGGGTAAGGCAGCACGGTCTGATGTGAGTTAGGGGGTAAGGCAGCACGGTCTGATGTGAGTTAGGGGGGTAAGGCAGCACGGTCTGATGTGAGTTAGGGGGTAAGGCAGCACGGTCTGATGTGAGTTAGGGGGTAAGGCAGCACGGTCTGATGTGAGTTAGGGGGTAAGGCAGCACGGTCTGATGTGAGTTAGGGGGTAAGGCAGCACGGTCTGATGTGAGTTAGGGGGTAAGGCAGCACGGTCTGATGTGAGTTAGGGGGTAAGGCAGCACGGTCTGATGTGAGTTAGGGGGTAAGGCAGCACGGTCTGATGTGAGTTAGGGGGTAAGGCAGCACGGTCTGATGTGAGTTAGGGGGTAAGGCAGCACGGTCTGATGTGAGTTAGGGGGTAAGGCAGCACGGTCTGATGTGAGTTAGGGGGTAAGGCAGCACGGTCTGATGTGAGTTAGGGGGGTAAGGCAGCACGGTCTGATGTGAGTTAGGGGGTAAGGCAGCACGGTCTGATGTGAGTTAGGGGGGTAAGGCAGCACGGTCTGATGTGAGTTAGGGGGTAAGGCAGCACGGTCTGATGTGAGTTAGGGGGGTAAGGCAGCACGGTCTGATGTGAGTTAGGGGGTAAGGCAGCACGGTCTGATGTGAGTTAGGGGGGTAAGGCAGCACGGTCTGATGTGAGTTAGGGGGGTAAGGCAGCACGGTCTGATGTGAGTTAGGGGGTAAGGCAGCACGGTCTGATGTGAGTTAGGGGGTAAGGCAGCACGGTCTGATGTGAGTTAGGGGGTGAAGGCAGCACGGTCTGATGTGAGTTAGGGGGTGAAGGCAGCACGGTCTGATGTGAGTTAGCGAGGTAAGGTAGCTCGGTTTGCTGTGAGCTAGGGGGGTAAGGCAGCACCGTCTGATGTGAGTTAGGGGGTTAAGGCAGCACGGTCTGATGTGTGTTAGGGGGTAAGGCAGCACAGTCTGACGTGAGTTACGGGGATAAGGCAGCACGGTCTGATGTGAGTTAGTGGGGGCGTAAGGCAGCACGGTCTGATGTGAGTTAGGGGGGTAAGGCAGCACGGTCTGATGTGAGTTAGGAGGTGAAGGCAGCACGGTCTGATGTGAGTTAGGGGGGTAAGGCAGCACGGTCTGATGTGAGTTAGGGGGTAAGGCAGCACGGTCTGATGTGAGTTAGGGGGTAAGGCAGCACGGTCTGATGTGAGTTAGGGGGTAAGGCAGCACGGTCTGATGTGAGTTAGGGGGGTAAGGCAGCACGGTCTGATGTGAGTTAGGGGGGTAAGGCAGCACGGTCTGATGTGAGTTAGGGGGTAAGGCAGCACGGTCTGATGTGAGTTAGGGGGTAAGGCAGCACGGTCTGATGTGAGTTAGGGGGTAAGGCAGCACGGTCTGATGTGAGTTAGGGGGGTAAGGCAGCACGGTCTGATGTGAGTTAGGGGGTAAGGCAGCACGGTCTGATGTGAGTTAGGGGGGTAAGGCAGCACGGTCTGATGTGAGTTAGGGGGGTAAGGCAGCACGGTCTGATGTGAGTTAGGGGGGTAAGGCAGCACGGTCTGATGTGAGTTAGGGGGTAAGGCAGCACGGTCTGATGTGAGTTAGGGGGTAAGGCAGCACGGTCTGATGTGAGTTAGGGGGTAAGGCAGCACGGTCTGATGTGAGTTAGGGGGTAAGGCAGCACGGTCTGATGTGAGTTAGGGGGGTAAGGCAGCACGGTCTGATGTGAGTTAGGGGGTAAGGCAGCACGGTCTGATGTGAGTTAGGGGGGTAAGGCAGCACGGTCTGATGTGAGTTAGGGGGGTAAGGCAGCACGGTCTGATGTGAGTTAGGGGGGTAAGGCAGCACGGTCTGATGTGAGTTAGGGGGTAAGGCAGCACGGTCTGATGTGAGTTAGGGGGGTAAGGCAGCACGGTCTGATGTGAGTTAGGGGGGTAAGGCAGCACGGTCTGATGTGAGTTAGGGGGTAAGGCAGCACGGTCTGATGTGAGTTAGGGGGGTAAGGCAGCACGGTCTGATGTGAGTTAGGGGGGTAAGGCAGCACGGTCTGATGTGAGTTAGGGGGGTAAGGCAGCACGGTCTGATGTGAGTTAGGGGGTAAGGCAGCACGGTCTGATGTGAGTTAGGGGGGTAAGGCAGCACGGTCTGATGTGAGTTAGGGGGTAAGGCAGCACGGTCTGATGTGAGTTAGGGGGGTAAGGCAGCACGGTCTGATGTGAGTTAGGGGGTAAGGCAGCACGGTCTGATGTGAGTTAGGGGGTAAGGCAGCACGGTCTGATGTGAGTTAGGGGGTAAGGCAGCACGGTCTGATGTGAGTTAGGGGGGTAAGGCAGCACGGTCTGATGTGAGTTAGGGGGTAAGGCAGCACGGTCTGATGTGAGTTAGGGGGTAAGGCAGCACGGTCTGATGTGAGTTAGGGGGGTAAGGCAGCACGGTCTGATGTGAGTTAGGGGGGTAAGGCAGCACGGTCTGATGTGAGTTAGGGGGTAAGGCAGCACGGTCTGATGTGAGTTAGGGGGGTAAGGCAGCACGGTCTGATGTGAGTTAGGGGGTAAGGCAGCACGGTCTGATGTGAGTTAGGGGGGTAAGGCAGCACGGTCTGATGTGAGTTAGGGGGGTAAGGCAGCACGGTCTGATGTGAGTTAGGGGGTAAGGCAGCACGGTCTGATGTGAGTTAGGGGGTAAGGCAGCACGGTCTGATGTGAGTTAGGGGGTAAGGCAGCACGGTCTGATGTGAGTTAGGGGGTAAGGCAGCACGGTCTGATGTGAGTTAGGGGGTAAGGCAGCACGGTCTGATGTGAGTTAGGGGGTAAGGCAGCACGGTCTGATGTGAGTTAGGGGGGTAAGGCAGCACGGTCTGATGTGAGTTAGGGGGTAAGGCAGCACGGTCTGATGTGAGTTAGGGGGTAAGGCAGCACGGTCTGATGTGAGTTAGGGGGTAAGGCAGCACGGTCTGATGTGAGTTAGGGGGTAAGGCAGCACGGTCTGATGTGAGTTAGGGGGTAAGGCAGCACGGTCTGATGTGAGTTAGGGGGTAAGGCAGCACGGTCTGATGTGAGTTAGGGGGTAAGGCAGCACGGTCTGATGTGAGTTAGGGGGGTAAGGCAGCACGGTCTGATGTGAGTTAGGGGGGTAAGGCAGCACGGTCTGATGTGAGTTAGGGGGGTAAGGCAGCACGGTCTGATGTGAGTTAGGGGGGTAAGGCAGCACGGTCTGATGTGAGTTAGGGGGTAAGGCAGCACGGTCTGATGTGAGTTAGGGGGTAAGGCAGCACGGTCTGATGTGAGTTAGGGGGGTAAGGCAGCACGGTCTGATGTGAGTTAGGGGGGTAAGGCAGCACGGTCTGATGTGAGTTAGGGGGGTAAGGCAGCACGGTCTGATGTGAGTTAGGGGGTAAGGCAGCACGGTCTGATGTGAGTTAGGGGGTAAGGCAGCACGGTCTGATGTGAGTTAGGGGGTAAGGCAGCACGGTCTGATGTGAGTTAGGGGGGTAAGGCAGCACGGTCTGATGTGAGTTAGGGGGTAAGGCAGCACGGTCTGATGTGAGTTAGGGGGGTAAGGCAGCACGGTCTGATGTGAGTTAGGGGGGTAAGGCAGCACGGTCTGATGTGAGTTAGGGGGGTAAGGCAGCACGGTCTGATGTGAGTTAGGGGGGTAAGGCAGCACGGTCTGATGTGAGTTAGGGGGGTAAGGCAGCACGGTCTGATGTGAGTTAGGGGGGTAAGGCAGCACGGTCTGATGTGAGTTAGGGGGTAAGGCAGCACGGTCTGATGTGAGTTAGGGGGGTAAGGCAGCACGGTCTGATGTGAGTTAGGGGGTAAGGCAGCACGGTCTGATGTGAGTTAGGGGGTAAGGCAGCACGGTCTGATGTGAGTTAGGGGGTAAGGCAGCACGGTCTGATGTGAGTTAGGGGGTAAGGCAGCACGGTCTGATGTGAGTTAGGGGGGTAAGGCAGCACGGTCTGATGTGAGTTAGGGGGTAAGGCAGCACGGTCTGATGTGAGTTAGGGGGTAAGGCAGCACGGTCTGATGTGAGTTAGGGGGGTAAGGCAGCACGGTCTGATGTGAGTTAGGGGGTAAGGCAGCACGGTCTGATGTGAGTTAGGGGGGTAAGGCAGCACGGTCTGATGTGAGTTAGGGGGGTAAGGCAGCACGGTCTGATGTGAGTTAGGGGGTAAGGCAGCACGGTCTGATGTGAGTTAGGGGGTAAGGCAGCACGGTCTGATGTGAGTTAGGGGGTAAGGCAGCACGGTCTGATGTGAGTTAGGGGGTAAGGCAGCACGGTCTGATGTGAGTTAGGGGGGTAAGGCAGCACGGTCTGATGTGAGTTAGGGGGGTAAGGCAGCACGGTCTGATGTGAGTTAGGGGGTAAGGCAGCACGGTCTGATGTGAGTTAGGGGGGTAAGGCAGCACGGTCTGATGTGAGTTAGGGGGTAAGGCAGCACGGTCTGATGTGAGTTAGGGGGTAAGGCAGCACGGTCTGATGTGAGTTAGGGGGTAAGGCAGCACGGTCTGATGTGAGTTAGGGGGTAAGGCAGCACGGTCTGATGTGAGTTAGGGGGTAAGGCAGCACGGTCTGATGTGAGTTAGGGGGTAAGGCAGCACGGTCTGATGTGAGTTAGGGGGTAAGGCAGCACGGTCTGATGTGAGTTAGGGGGTAAGGCAGCACGGTCTGATGTGAGTTAGGGGGGTAAGGCAGCACGGTCTGATGTGAGTTAGGGGGTAAGGCAGCACGGTCTGATGTGAGTTAGGGGGGTAAGGCAGCACGGTCTGATGTGAGTTAGGGGGTAAGGCAGCACGGTCTGATGTGAGTTAGGGGGTAAGGCAGCACGGTCTGATGTGAGTTAGGGGGGTAAGGCAGCACGGTCTGATGTGAGTTAGGGGGTAAGGCAGCACGGTCTGATGTGAGTTAGGGGGGTAAGGCAGCACGGTCTGATGTGAGTTAGGGGGGTAAGGCAGCACGGTCTGATGTGAGTTAGGGGGGTAAGGCAGCACGGTCTGATGTGAGTTAGGGGGTAAGGCAGCACGGTCTGATGTGAGTTAGGGGGTAAGGCAGCACGGTCTGATGTGAGTTAGGGGGGTAAGGCAGCACGGTCTGATGTGAGTTAGGGGGTAAGGCAGCACGGTCTGATGTGAGTTAGGGGGTAAGGCAGCACGGTCTGATGTGAGTTAGGGGGTAAGGCAGCACGGTCTGATGTGAGTTAGGGGGGTAAGGCAGCACGGTCTGATGTGAGTTAGGGGGTAAGGCAGCACGGTCTGATGTGAGTTAGGGGGTAAGGCAGCACGGTCTGATGTGAGTTAGGGGGGTAAGGCAGCACGGTCTGATGTGAGTTAGGGGGGTAAGGCAGCACGGTCTGATGTGAGTTAGGGGGTAAGGCAGCACGGTCTGATGTGAGTTAGGGGGGTAAGGCAGCACGGTCTGATGTGAGTTAGGGGGGTAAGGCAGCACGGTCTGATGTGAGTTAGGGGGGTAAGGCAGCACGGTCTGATGTGAGTTAGGGGGGTAAGGCAGCACGGTCTGATGTGAGTTAGGGGGGTAAGGCAGCACGGTCTGATGTGAGTTAGGGGGTAAGGCAGCACGGTCTGATGTGAGTTAGGGGGGTAAGGCAGCACGGTCTGATGTGAGTTAGGGGGTAAGGCAGCACGGTCTGATGTGAGTTAGGGGGGTAAGGCAGCACGGTCTGATGTGAGTTAGGGGGGTAAGGCAGCACGGTCTGATGTGAGTTAGGGGGGTAAGGCAGCACGGTCTGATGTGAGTTAGGGGGTAAGGCAGCACGGTCTGATGTGAGTTAGGGGGGTAAGGCAGCACGGTCTGATGTGAGTTAGGGGGTAAGGCAGCACGGTCTGATGTGAGTTAGGGGGTAAGGCAGCACGGTCTGATGTGAGTTAGGGGGGTAAGGCAGCACGGTCTGATGTGAGTTAGGGGGGTAAGGCAGCACGGTCTGATGTGAGTTAGGGGGGTAAGGCAGCACGGTCTGATGTGAGTTAGGGGGGTAAGGCAGCACGGTCTGATGTGAGTTAGGGGGGTAAGGCAGCACGGTCTGATGTGAGTTAGGGGGGTAAGGCAGCACGGTCTGATGTGAGTTAGGGGGGTAAGGCAGCACGGTCTGATGTGAGTTAGGGGGTAAGGCAGCACGGTCTGATGTGAGTTAGGGGGGTAAGGCAGCACGGTCTGATGTGAGTTAGGGGGTAAGGCAGCACGGTCTGATGTGAGTTAGGGGGTAAGGCAGCACGGTCTGATGTGAGTTAGGGGGTAAGGCAGCACGGTCTGATGTGAGTTAGGGGGGTAAGGCAGCACGGTCTGATGTGAGTTAGGGGGTAAGGCAGCACGGTCTGATGTGAGTTAGGGGGGTAAGGCAGCACGGTCTGATGTGAGTTAGGGGGTAAGGCAGCACGGTCTGATGTGAGTTAGGGGGGTAAGGCAGCACGGTCTGATGTGAGTTAGGGGGGTAAGGCAGCACGGTCTGATGTGAGTTAGGGGGTAAGGCAGCACGGTCTGATGTGAGTTAGGGGGGTAAGGCAGCACGGTCTGATGTGAGTTAGGGGGGTAAGGCAGCACGGTCTGATGTGAGTTAGGGGGTAAGGCAGCACGGTCTGATGTGAGTTAGGGGGGTAAGGCAGCACGGTCTGATGTGAGTTAGGGGGTAAGGCAGCACGGTCTGATGTGAGTTAGGGGGGTAAGGCAGCACGGTCTGATGTGAGTTAGGGGGGTAAGGCAGCACGGTCTGATGTGAGTTAGGGGGTAAGGCAGCACGGTCTGATGTGAGTTAGGGGGTAAGGCAGCACGGTCTGATGTGAGTTAGGGGGTAAGGCAGCACGGTCTGATGTGAGTTAGGGGGGTAAGGCAGCACGGTCTGATGTGAGTTAGGGGGTAAGGCAGCACGGTCTGATGTGAGTTAGGGGGGTAAGGCAGCACGGTCTGATGTGAGTTAGGGGGGTAAGGCAGCACGGTCTGATGTGAGTTAGGGGGGTAAGGCAGCACGGTCTGATGTGAGTTAGGGGGTAAGGCAGCACGGTCTGATGTGAGTTAGGGGGTAAGGCAGCACGGTCTGATGTGAGTTAGGGGGTAAGGCAGCACGGTCTGATGTGAGTTAGGGGGTAAGGCAGCACGGTCTGATGTGAGTTAGGGGGTAAGGCAGCACGGTCTGATGTGAGTTAGGGGGGTAAGGCAGCACGGTCTGATGTGAGTTAGGGGGTAAGGCAGCACGGTCTGATGTGAGTTAGGGGGTAAGGCAGCACGGTCTGATGTGAGTTAGGGGGGTAAGGCAGCACGGTCTGATGTGAGTTAGGGGGTAAGGCAGCACGGTCTGATGTGAGTTAGGGGGTAAGGCAGCACGGTCTGATGTGAGTTAGGGGGGTAAGGCAGCACGGTCTGATGTGAGTTAGGGGGGTAAGGCAGCACGGTCTGATGTGAGTTAGGGGGTAAGGCAGCACGGTCTGATGTGAGTTAGGGGGGTAAGGCAGCACGGTCTGATGTGAGTTAGGGGGGTAAGGCAGCACGGTCTGATGTGAGTTAGGGGGTAAGGCAGCACGGTCTGATGTGAGTTAGGGGGTAAGGCAGCACGGTCTGATGTGAGTTAGGGGGTAAGGCAGCACGGTCTGATGTGAGTTAGGGGGTAAGGCAGCACGGTCTGATGTGAGTTAGGGGGGTAAGGCAGCACGGTCTGATGTGAGTTAGGGGGTAAGGCAGCACGGTCTGATGTGAGTTAGGGGGTAAGGCAGCACGGTCTGATGTGAGTTAGGGGGTAAGGCAGCACGGTCTGATGTGAGTTAGGGGGTAAGGCAGCACGGTCTGATGTGAGTTAGGGGGGTAAGGCAGCACGGTCTGATGTGAGTTAGGGGGTAAGGCAGCACGGTCTGATGTGAGTTAGGGGGGTAAGGCAGCACGGTCTGATGTGAGTTAGGGGGTAAGGCAGCACGGTCTGATGTGAGTTAGGGGGGTAAGGCAGCACGGTCTGATGTGAGTTAGGGGGTAAGGCAGCACGGTCTGATGTGAGTTAGGGGGGTAAGGCAGCACGGTCTGATGTGAGTTAGGGGGTAAGGCAGCACGGTCTGATGTGAGTTAGGGGGTAAGGCAGCACGGTCTGATGTGAGTTAGGGGGTAAGGCAGCACGGTCTGATGTGAGTTAGGGGGGTAAGGCAGCACGGTCTGATGTGAGTTAGGGGGGTAAGGCAGCACGGTCTGATGTGAGTTAGGGGGGTAAGGCAGCACGGTCTGATGTGAGTTAGGGGGGTAAGGCAGCACGGTCTGATGTGAGTTAGGGGGGTAAGGCAGCACGGTCTGATGTGAGTTAGGGGGGTAAGGCAGCACGGTCTGATGTGAGTTAGGGGGAAAAGGCAGCACGGTCTGATGTGAGAAGGGGTGTAAGGCAGCACGGTCTGATGTGATTTAGGGGGCTAAGGCAGCACGGTCTGATGTGAGTTGGGGGGTGATAAGGCAGCAGGGTCTGATGTGAGTTAGGGGGGTAAGGCAGCACGGTCTGATGTGAGTTAGGGGGTAAGGCAGCACGGTCTGATGTGAGTTAGGGGGGTAAGGCAGCACGGTCTGATGTGAGTTAGGGGGTAAGGCAGCACGGTCTGATGTGAGTTAGGGGGTAAGGCAGCACGGTCTGATGTGAGTTAGGGGGTAAGGCAGCACGGTCTGATGTGAGTTAGGGGGTAAGGCAGCACGGTCTGATGTGAGTTAGGGGGGTAAGGCAGCACGGTCTGATGTGAGTTAGGGGGTAAGGCAGCACGGTCTGATGTGAGTTAGGGGGTAAGGCAGCACGGTCTGATGTGAGTTAGGGGGGTAAGGCAGCACGGTCTGATGTGAGTTAGCGGGGTAAGGCAGCACGGTCTGATGTGAGTTAGGGGGTAAGGCAGCACGGTCTGATGTGATTTAGGGGGCTAAGGCAGCACGGTCTGATGTGAGTTGGGGGGTGATAAGGCAGCAGGGTCTGATGTGAGTTAGGGGGGTAAGGCAGCACGGTCTGATGTGAGTTAGCGGGCTAATGCAGCACGGTCTGATGTGAGTTAGCGGGGTAAGGTAGCTCGGTTTGATGTGAGTTAGGGGGGTAAGGCAGCACGGTCTGATGTGAGTTGGGGGGGTAAGGCAGCACGGTCTGATGTGAGTTAGGGGGGTAAGGCAGCACGGTCTGATGTGAGTTAGAGGGGTAAGGCAGCACGGTCTGATGTGAGTTAGGGGGTAAGGCAGCACGGTCTGATGTGAGTTAGGGGGTAAGGCAGCACGGTCTGATGTGAGTTAGGGGGTAAGGCAGCACGGTCTGATGTGAGTTAGGGGGGTAAGGCAGCACGGTCTGATGTGAGTTAGGGGGGTAAGGCAGCACGGTCTGATGTGAGTTAGGGGGTAAGGCAGCACGGTCTGATGTGAGTTAGGGGGTAAGGCAGCACGGTCTGATGTGAGTTAGGGGGGTAAGGCAGCACGGTCTGATGTGAGTTAGGGGGGTAAGGCAGCACGGTCTGATGTGAGTTAGGGGGTAAGGCAGCACGGTCTGATGTGAGTTAGGGGGGTAAGGCAGCACGGTCTGATGTGAGTTAGGGGGGTAAGGCAGCATGGTCTGATGTGAGTTAGGGGTAAGGCAGCACGGTCTGATGTGAGTTAGGGGGTAAGGCAGCACGGTCTGATGTGAGTTAGGGGGTAAGGCAGCACGGTCTGATGTGAGTTAGGGGGGTAAGGCAGCACGGTCTGATGTGAGTTAGGGGGGTAAGGCAGCACGGTCTGATGTGAGTTAGGGGGGTAAGGCAGCACGGTCTGATGTGAGTTAGGGGGTAAGGCAGCACGGTCTGATGTGAGTTAGGGGGGTAAGGCAGCACGGTCTGATGTGAGTTAGGGGGTAAGGCAGCACGGTCTGATGTGAGTTAGGGGGTAAGGCAGCACGGTCTGATGTGAGTTAGGGGGGTAAGGCAGCACGGTCTGATGTGAGTTAGGGGGTAAGGCAGCACGGTCTGATGTGAGTTAGGGGGGTAAGGCAGCACGGTCTGATGTGAGTTAGGGGGGTAAGGCAGCACGGTCTGATGTGAGTTAGGGGGTAAGGCAGCACGGTCTGATGTGAGTTAGGGGGTAAGGCAGCACGGTCTGATGTGAGTTAGGGGGGTAAGGCAGCACGGTCTGATGTGAGTTAGGGGGGTAAGGCAGCACGGTCTGATGTGAGTTAGGGGGGTAAGGCAGCACGGTCTGATGTGAGTTAGGGGGTAAGGCAGCACGGTCTGATGTGAGTTAGGGGGTAAGGCAGCACGGTCTGATGTGAGTTAGGGGGGTAAGGCAGCACGGTCTGATGTGAGTTAGGGGGGTAAGGCAGCACGGTCTGATGTGAGTTAGGGGGGTAAGGCAGCACGGTCTGATGTGAGTTAGGGGGTAAGGCAGCACGGTCTGATGTGAGTTAGGGGGGTAAGGCAGCACGGTCTGATGTGAGTTAGGGGGGTAAGGCAGCACGGTCTGATGTGAGTTAGGGGGGTAAGGCAGCACGGTCTGATGTGAGTTAGGGGGGTAAGGCAGCACGGTCTGATGTGAGTTAGGGGGTAAGGCAGCACGGTCTGATGTGAGTTAGGGGGGTAAGGCAGCACGGTCTGATGTGAGTTAGGGGGTAAGGCAGCACGGTCTGATGTGAGTTAGGGGGGTAAGGCAGCACGGTCTGATGTGAGTTAGGGGGTAAGGCAGCACGGTCTGATGTGAGTTAGGGGGTAAGGCAGCACGGTCTGATGTGAGTTAGGGGGGTAAGGCAGCACGGTCTGATGTGAGTTAGGGGGGTAAGGCAGCACGGTCTGATGTGAGTTAGGGGGGTAAGGCAGCACGGTCTGATGTGAGTTAGGGGGGTAAGGCAGCACGGTCTGATGTGAGTTAGGGGGGTAAGGCAGCACGGTCTGATGTGAGTTAGGGGGTAAGGCAGCACGGTCTGATGTGAGTTAGGGGGGTAAGGCAGCACGGTCTGATGTGAGTTAGGGGGTAAGGCAGCACGGTCTGATGTGAGTTAGGGGGGTAAGGCAGCACGGTCTGATGTGAGTTAGGGGGGTAAGGCAGCACGGTCTGATGTGAGTTAGGGGGTAAGGCAGCACGGTCTGATGTGAGTTAGGGGGGTAAGGCAGCACGGTCTGATGTGAGTTAGGGGGTAAGGCAGCACGGTCTGATGTGAGTTAGGGGGTAAGGCAGCACGGTCTGATGTGAGTTAGGGGGTAAGGCAGCACGGTCTGATGTGAGTTAGGGGGTAAGGCAGCACGGTCTGATGTGAGTTAGGGGGGTAAGGCAGCACGGTCTGATGTGAGTTAGGGGGTAAGGCAGCACGGTCTGATGTGAGTTAGGGGGGTAAGGCAGCACGGTCTGATGTGAGTTAGGGGGGTAAGGCAGCACGGTCTGATGTGAGTTAGGGGGTAAGGCAGCACGGTCTGATGTGAGTTAGGGGGGTAAGGCAGCACGGTCTGATGTGAGTTAGGGGGGTAAGGCAGCACGGTCTGATGTGAGTTAGGGGGTAAGGCAGCACGGTCTGATGTGAGTTAGGGGGGTAAGGCAGCACGGTCTGATGTGAGTTAGGGGGGTAAGGCAGCACGGTCTGATGTGAGTTAGGGGGTAAGGCAGCACGGTCTGATGTGAGTTAGGGGGTAAGGCAGCACGGTCTGATGTGAGTTAGGGGGTAAGGCAGCACGGTCTGATGTGAGTTAGGGGGGTAAGGCAGCACGGTCTGATGTGAGTTAGGGGGTAAGGCAGCACGGTCTGATGTGAGTTAGGGGGTAAGGCAGCACGGTCTGATGTGAGTTAGGGGGGTAAGGCAGCACGGTCTGATGTGAGTTAGGGGGTAAGGCAGCACGGTCTGATGTGAGTTAGGGGGTAAGGCAGCACGGTCTGATGTGAGTTAGGGGGTAAGGCAGCACGGTCTGATGTGAGTTAGGGGGGTAAGGCAGCACGGTCTGATGTGAGTTAGGGGGGTAAGGCAGCACGGTCTGATGTGAGTTAGGGGGGTAAGGCAGCACGGTCTGATGTGAGTTAGGGGGGTAAGGCAGCACGGTCTGATGTGAGTTAGGGGGTAAGGCAGCACGGTCTGATGTGAGTTAGGGGGGTAAGGCAGCACGGTCTGATGTGAGTTAGGGGGTAAGGCAGCACGGTCTGATGTGAGTTAGGGGGGTAAGGCAGCACGGTCTGATGTGAGTTAGGGGGGTAAGGCAGCACGGTCTGATGTGAGTTAGGGGGGTAAGGCAGCACGGTCTGATGTGAGTTAGGGGGGTAAGGCAGCACGGTCTGATGTGAGTTAGGGGGTAAGGCAGCACGGTCTGATGTGAGTTAGGGGGTAAGGCAGCACGGTCTGATGTGAGTTAGGGGGTAAGGCAGCACGGTCTGATGTGAGTTAGGGGGGTAAGGCAGCACGGTCTGATGTGAGTTAGGGGGTAAGGCAGCACGGTCTGATGTGAGTTAGGGGGGTAAGGCAGCACGGTCTGATGTGAGTTAGGGGGGTAAGGCAGCACGGTCTGATGTGAGTTAGGGGGTAAGGCAGCACGGTCTGATGTGAGTTAGGGGGGTAAGGCAGCACGGTCTGATGTGAGTTAGGGGGGTAAGGCAGCACGGTCTGATGTGAGTTAGGGGGGTAAGGCAGCACGGTCTGATGTGAGTTAGGGGGGTAAGGCAGCACGGTCTGATGTGAGTTAGGGGGGTAAGGCAGCACGGTCTGATGTGAGTTAGGGGGTAAGGCAGCACGGTCTGATGTGAGTTAGGGGGGTAAGGCAGCACGGTCTGATGTGAGTTAGGGGGGTAAGGCAGCACGGTCTGATGTGAGTTAGGGGGTAAGGCAGCACGGTCTGATGTGAGTTAGGGGGTAAGGCAGCACGGTCTGATGTGAGTTAGGGGGTAAGGCAGCACGGTCTGATGTGAGTTAGGGGGTAAGGCAGCACGGTCTGATGTGAGTTAGGGGGGTAAGGCAGCACGGTCTGATGTGAGTTAGGGGGGTAAGGCAGCACGGTCTGATGTGAGTTAGGGGGTAAGGCAGCACGGTCTGATGTGAGTTAGGGGGGTAAGGCAGCACGGTCTGATGTGAGTTAGGGGGGTAAGGCAGCACGGTCTGATGTGAGTTAGGGGGGTAAGGCAGCACGGTCTGATGTGAGTTAGGGGGGTAAGGCAGCACGGTCTGATGTGAGTTAGGGGGGTAAGGCAGCACGGTCTGATGTGAGTTAGGGGGTAAGGCAGCACGGTCTGATGTGAGTTAGGGGGTAAGGCAGCACGGTCTGATGTGAGTTAGGGGGTAAGGCAGCACGGTCTGATGTGAGTTAGGGGGTAAGGCAGCACGGTCTGATGTGAGTTAGGGGGGTAAGGCAGCACGGTCTGATGTGAGTTAGGGGGTAAGGCAGCACGGTCTGATGTGAGTTAGGGGGTAAGGCAGCACGGTCTGATGTGAGTTAGGGGGGTAAGGCAGCACGGTCTGATGTGAGTTAGGGGGTAAGGCAGCACGGTCTGATGTGAGTTAGGGGGTAAGGCAGCACGGTCTGATGTGAGTTAGGGGGTAAGGCAGCACGGTCTGATGTGAGTTAGGGGGGTAAGGCAGCACGGTCTGATGTGAGTTAGGGGGTAAGGCAGCACGGTCTGATGTGAGTTAGGGGGGTAAGGCAGCACGGTCTGATGTGAGTTAGGGGGTAAGGCAGCACGGTCTGATGTGAGTTAGGGGGTAAGGCAGCACGGTCTGATGTGAGTTAGGGGGTAAGGCAGCACGGTCTGATGTGAGTTAGGGGGTAAGGCAGCACGGTCTGATGTGAGTTAGGGGGTAAGGCAGCACGGTCTGATGTGAGTTAGGGGGTAAGGCAGCACGGTCTGATGTGAGTTAGGGGGTAAGGCAGCACGGTCTGATGTGAGTTAGGGGGTAAGGCAGCACGGTCTGATGTGAGTTAGGGGGTAAGGCAGCACGGTCTGATGTGAGTTAGGGGGTAAGGCAGCACGGTCTGATGTGAGTTAGGGGGTAAGGCAGCACGGTCTGATGTGAGTTAGGGGGGTAAGGCAGCACGGTCTGATGTGAGTTAGGGGGGTAAGGCAGCACGGTCTGATGTGAGTTAGGGGGTAAGGCAGCACGGACTGATGTGAGTTATGGGGGTAAGGCAGCACGGTCTGATGTGAGTTAGGGGGGTAAGGCAGCACGGTCTGATGTGAGTTAGGGGGGTAAGGCAGCACGGTCTGATGTGAGTTAGGGGGGTAAGGCAGCACGGTCTGATGTGAGTTAGGGGGTAAGGCAGCACGGTCTGATTTGAGTTGGGGGGGTAAGAAGCACGGACTGATGTGAATTATGGGGGTAAGGCAGCACGGTCTGATGTGAGTTATGGGGGTAAGGCAGCACGGTCTGATGTGAGTTAGGGGGTTAATGCATCAAGGTCTGATGTGAGTTAGGGGTGTAATGAATCACAATCTGATGTGTGTTAGGTGGGTAAGGCAGCACGGTCTG
Organism: Carcharodon carcharias; assembly: GCF_017639515.1. NCBI lineage: Eukaryota > Metazoa > Chordata > Chondrichthyes > Lamniformes > Lamnidae > Carcharodon > Carcharodon carcharias. The sequence continues at coordinate 99,057,590 of NC_054486.1, forward strand.
ATGTGAGTTAGGGGGGTGAAGGCAGCACGGTCTGATGTGAGTTAGGGGGTAAGGCAGCACGGTCTGATGTGTTTTAGAGGGGTAAGGCAGCACAGTCTGATGTGAGTTAGGGGGGTAAGTCAGCACGGTCTGATGTGAGCTGGGGGTAAGGCAGCACGGTCTGATGTGAGTTAGGGGGGTAAGGCAGCACGGTCTGATGTGAGTTAGGGGGTAAGGCAGCACGGTCTGATGTGAGTTAGGGGGGTAAGGCAGCACGGTCTGATGTGAGTTAGGGGGTAAGGCAGCACGGTCTGATGTGAGTTAGGGGGTAAGGCAGCACGGTCTGATGTGAGTTAGGGGGTAAGGCAGCACGGTCTGATGTGAGTTAGGGGGGTAAGGCAGCACGGTCTGATGTGAGTTAGGGGGGTAAGGCAGCACGGTCTGATGTGAGTTAGGGGGGTAAGGCAGCACGGTCTGATGTGAGTTAGGGGGTAAGGCAGCACGGTCTGATGTGAGTTAGGGGGGTAAGGCAGCACGGTCTGATGTGAGTTAGGGGGTAAGGCAGCACGGTCTGATGTGAGTTAGGGGGTAAGGCAGCACGGTCTGATGTGAGTTAGGGGGGTAAGGCAGCACGGTCTGATGTGAGTTAGGGGGGTAAGGCAGCACGGTCTGATGTGAGTTAGGGGGTAAGGCAGCACGGTCTGATGTGAGTTAGGGGGGTAAGGCAGCACGGTCTGATGTGAGTTAGGGGGGTAAGGCAGCACGGTCTGATGTGAGTTAGGGGGGTAAGGCAGCACGGTCTGATGTGAGTTAGGGGGTAAGGCAGCACGGTCTGATGTGAGTTAGGGGGTAAGGCAGCACGGTCTGATGTGAGTTAGGGGGTAAGGCAGCACGGTCTGATGTGAGTTAGGGGGTAAGGCAGCACGGTCTGATGTGAGTTAGGGGGTAAGGCAGCACGGTCTGATGTGAGTTAGGGGGTAAGGCAGCACGGTCTGATGTGAGTTAGGGGGGTAAGGCAGCACGGTCTGATGTGAGTTAGGGGGGTAAGGCAGCACGGTCTGATGTGAGTTAGGGGGGTAAGGCAGCACGGTCTGATGTGAGTTAGGGGGGTAAGGCAGCACGGTCTGATGTGAGTTAGGGGGGTAAGGCAGCACGGTCTGATGTGAGTTAGGGGGGTAAGGCAGCACGGTCTGATGTGAGTTAGGGGGGTAAGGCAGCACGGTCTGATGTGAGTTAGGGGGGTAAGGCAGCACGGTCTGATGTGAGTTAGGGGGTTAAGGCAGCACGGTCTGATGTGAGTTAGGGGGGTAAGGCAGCACGGTCTGATGTGAGTTAGGGGGGTAAGGCAGCACGGTCTGATGTGAGTTAGGGGGGTAAGGCAGCACGGTCTGATGTGAGTTAGGGGGGTAAGGCAGCACGGTCTGATGTGAGTTAGGGGGTAAAGGCAGCACGGTCTGATGTGAGTTAGGGGCTAAGGCAGCACGGTCTGATGTGAGTTAGGGGGGTAAGGCAGCACGGTCTGATGTGAGTTAGAGGGGTAAGGCAGCACGGTCTGATGTGAGTTAGGGGTGAAAGGCAGCACGGTCTGATGTGAGTTAGGGGCTAAGGCAGCACGGTCTGATGTGAGTTAGGGGGGTAAGGCAGCACGGTCTGATGTGAGTTAGGGGGGTAAGGCAGCACGGTCTGATGTGAGTTAGGGGGGTGATAAGGCAGCACGGTCTGATGTGAGTTAGGGGGGTAAGGCAGCACGGTCTGATGTGAGTTAGGGGGTAAGGCAGCACGGTCTGATGTGAGTTAGGGGGGTAAGGCAGCACGGTCTGATGTGAGTTAGGGGGGTAAGGCAGCACGGTCTGATGTGAGTTAGGGGGGTAAGGCAGCACGGTCTGATGTGAGTTAGGGGGGTAAGGCAGCACGGTCTGATGTGAGTTAGGGGGGTAAGGCAGCACGGTCTGATGTGAGTTAGGGGGTAAGGCAGCACGGTCTGATGTGAGTTAGGGGGGTAAGGCAGCACGGTCTGATGTGAGTTAGGGGGGTAAGGCAGCACGGTCTGATGTGAGTTAGGGGGGTAAGGCAGCACGGTCTGATGTGAGTTAGGGGGTAAGGCAGCACGGTCTGATGTGAGTTAGGGGGGTAAGGCAGCACGGTCTGATGTGAGTTAGGGGGTAAGGCAGCACGGTCTGATGTGAGTTAGGGGGTAAGGCAGCACGGTCTGATGTGAGTTAGGGGGTAAGGCAGCACGGTCTGATGTGAGTTAGGGGGGTAAGGCAGCACGGTCTGATGTGAGTTAGGGGGGTAAGGCAGCACGGTCTGATGTGAGTTAGGGGGTAAGGCAGCACGGTCTGATGTGAGTTAGGGGGGTAAGGCAGCACGGTCTGATGTGAGTTAGGGGGTAAGGCAGCACGGTCTGATGTGAGTTAGGGGGTAAGGCAGCACGGTCTGATGTGAGTTAGGGGGTAAGGCAGCACGGTCTGATGTGAGTTAGGGGGTAAGGCAGCACGGTCTGATGTGAGTTAGGGGGGTAAGGCAGCACGGTCTGATGTGAGTTAGGGGGGTAAGGCAGCACGGTCTGATGTGAGTTAGGGGGTAAGGCAGCACGGTCTGATGTGAGTTAGGGGGTAAGGCAGCACGGTCTGATGTGAGTTAGGGGGGTAAGGCAGCACGGTCTGATGTGAGTTAGGGGGGTAAGGCAGCACGGTCTGATGTGAGTTAGGGGGTAAGGCAGCACGGTCTGATGTGAGTTAGGGGGGTAAGGCAGCACGGTCTGATGTGAGTTAGGGGGTAAGGCAGCACGGTCTGATGTGAGTTAGGGGGTAAGGCAGCACGGTCTGATGTGAGTTAGGGGGTAAGGCAGCACGGTCTGATGTGAGTTAGGGGGGTAAGGCAGCACGGTCTGATGTGAGTTAGGGGGGTAAGGCAGCACGGTCTGATGTGAGTTAGGGGGGTAAGGCAGCACGGTCTGATGTGAGTTAGGGGGTAAGGCAGCACGGTCTGATGTGAGTTAGGGGGGTAAGGCAGCACGGTCTGATGTGAGTTAGGGGGTAAGGCAGCACGGTCTGATGTGAGTTAGGGGGGTAAGGCAGCACGGTCTGATGTGAGTTAGGGGGTAAGGCAGCACGGTCTGATGTGAGTTAGGGGGGTAAGGCAGCACGGTCTGATGTGAGTTAGGGGGGTAAGGCAGCACGGTCTGATGTGAGTTAGGGGGGTAAGGCAGCACGGTCTGATGTGAGTTAGGGGGGTAAGGCAGCACGGTCTGATGTGAGTTAGGGGGGTAAGGCAGCACGGTCTGATGTGAGTTAGGGGGGTAAGGCAGCACGGTCTGATGTGAGTTAGGGGGGTAAGGCAGCACGGTCTGATGTGAGTTAGGGGGTAAGGCAGCACGGTCTGATGTGAGTTAGGGGGGTAAGGCAGCACGGTCTGATGTGAGTTAGGGGGTAAGGCAGCACGGTCTGATGTGAGTTAGGGGGGTAAGGCAGCACGGTCTGATGTGAGTTAGGGGGTAAGGCAGCACGGTCTGATGTGAGTTAGGGGGGTAAGGCAGCACGGTCTGATGTGAGTTAGGGGGGTAAGGCAGCACGGTCTGATGTGAGTTAGGGGGGTAAGGCAGCACGGTCTGATGTGAGTTAGGGGGGTAAGGCAGCACGGTCTGATGTGAGTTAGGGGGGTAAGGCAGCACGGTCTGATGTGAGTTAGGGGGTAAGGCAGCACGGTCTGATGTGAGTTAGGGGGGTAAGGCAGCACGGTCTGATGTGAGTTAGGGGGGTAAGGCAGCACGGTCTGATGTGAGTTAGGGGGTAAGGCAGCACGGTCTGATGTGAGTTAGGGGGGTAAGGCAGCACGGTCTGATGTGAGTTAGGGGGGTAAGGCAGCACGGTCTGATGTGAGTTAGGGGGGTAAGGCAGCACGGTCTGATGTGAGTTAGGGGGTAAGGCAGCACGGTCTGATGTGAGTTAGGGGGGTAAGGCAGCACGGTCTGATGTGAGTTAGGGGGGTAAGGCAGCACGGTCTGATGTGAGTTAGGGGGTAAGGCAGCACGGTCTGATGTGGGTTAGGCGGGTAAGGCAGCACGGTCTGATGTGAGTTAGGGGGGTAAGGCAGCACGGTCTGATGTGAGTTAGGGGGGTAAGGCAGCACGGTCTGATGTGAGTTGGGGGTTAAGGCAGCAAGGTCTGATGTGAGTTAGGGGGGTAAGGCAGAACGGTCTGATTGTGAATTAGGCGGGTAAGGCTGCACGGTCTGATGTGAGTTAGGGGGTAAGGCAGCACGGTCTGATGTGAGTTAGGGGTAAGGCAAGCACGGTCTGATGTGATTAGAGGGTGTAAGGCTGCACGGTCTGATGTGAGTTAGGGGGTAAGGCAGCACGGTCTGATGTGAGTTAGTGGGTGTAAGGCAGCACGGTCTGATGTGAGTTAGTGGGGGTAAGGCAGCACTGTCTGATGTGAGTTAGGCGGGTAAGGCAGCATGTCTGATGTGAGTTAGGGGGGTAAGGCAGCACGGTCTGATGTGAGTTAGGGGGGTAAGGCAGCACGGTCTGATGTGAGTTGGGGGTTAAGGCAGCAAGGTCTGATGTGAGTTAGGGGGGTGATAAGGCAGCACGGTCTGATGTGAGTTAGGGGGGTAAGGCAGCAAGATCTGATGTGAGTTAGGGGGTAAGGCAGCAGGTCTGATGTGAGTTAGGGGGTAAGGCAGGACGGTCTGATATGAGTTAGGGGGGTAAGGCAGCACGGTCTGATGTGAGTTAGGGGGGTAAGGCAGCACGGTCTGATGTGAGTTAGGGGGTAAGGCAGCACGGTCTGATGTGAGTTAGGGGGTAAGGCAGCACGGTCTGATGTGAGTTAGGGGGTAAGGCAGCACGGTCTGATGTGAGTTAGGGGGGTAAGGCAGCACGGTCTGATGTGAGTTAGGGGGTAAGGCAGCACGGTCTGATGTGAGTTAGGGGGGTAAGGCAGCACGGTCTGATGTGAGTTAGGGGGGTAAGGCAGCACGGTCTGATGTGAGTTAGGGGGGTAAGGCAGCACGGTCTGATGTGAGTTAGGGGGTAAGGCAGCACGGTCTGATGTGAGTTAGGGGGGTAAGGCAGCACGGTCTGATGTGAGTTAGGGGGTAAGGCAGCACGGTCTGATGTGAGTTAGGGGGTAAGGCAGCACGGTCTGATGTGAGTTAGGGGGGTAAGGCAGCACGGTCTGATGTGAGTTAGGGGGTAAGGCAGCACGGTCTGATGTGAGTTAGGGGGGTAAGGCAGCACGGTCTGATGTGAGTTAGGGGGTAAGGCAGCACGGTCTGATGTGAGTTAGGGGGGTAAGGCAGCACGGTCTGATGTGAGTTAGGGGGTAAGGCAGCACGGTCTGATGTGAGTTAGGGGGTAAGGCAGCACGGTCTGATGTGAGTTAGGGGGTAAGGCAGCACGGTCTGATGTGAGTTAGGGGGGTAAGGCAGCACGGTCTGATGTGAGTTAGGGGGGTAAGGCAGCACGGTCTGATGTGAGTTAGGGGGGTAAGGCAGCACGGTCTGATGTGAGTTAGGGGGGTAAGGCAGCACGGTCTGATGTGAGCTAGCGGGGTAAGGCAGCACGTTCTGATGTGAGTAAAGGGGTAAGGCAGCATCGTCTGATGTGAGTTAGGGGTGAAAGGCAGCACGGTCTGATGTGAGTTAGGGGCTAAGGCAGCATGGTCTGATGTGAGTTAGGGGGGTAAGGCAGCACGGTCTGATGTGAGTTAGTGGGGTAAGGCAGCACGTTCTGATGTGAGCTAGGGGGTAAGGCAGCACGGTCTGATGTGAGTTAGGGGGGCGTAAGGCAGCACGGTCTGATGTGAGTTAGGGGGGTAAGGCAGCACGGTCTGATGTGAGTTAGGGGGGTAAGGCAGCACGGTCTGATGTGAGTTAGGGGGGTAAGGCAGCACGGTCTGATGTGAGTTAGGGGGTGAAGGCAGCACGGTCTGATGTGAGTTAGGGGGGTAAGGCAGCACGGTCTGATGTGAGTTAGGGGGTTAAGGCAGCACGGTCTGATGTGAGTTAGGGGGGTAAGGCAGCACGGTCTGATGTGAGTTAGGGGGTAAGGCAGCACGGTCTGATGTGAGTTAGGGGGTTAAGGCAGCACGGTCTGATGTGAGTTAGGGGGGGCGTAAGGCAGCACGGTCTGATGTGAGTTAGGGGTGTGATAAGGCAGCACGGTCTGATGTGAGTTAGGGGGGTAAGGCAGCACGGTCTGATGTGAGTTGGTGGTTAAGGCAGCACGGTCTGATGTGAGTTAGGGGGGTAAGGCAGCACGGTCTGATGTGAGTTAGGGGGGTAAGGCAGCACGGTCTGATGTGAGTTAGGGGGTGAAGGCAGCACGTCTGATGTGTGTTACGGGGGTAAGGCAGCACGGTCTGATGTGAGTAGGGGGGGTAAGGCAGCACTGTATGATGTGAGTTAGGGGGTGATTAGGCAGCACGTTCTGATGTGAGTTAGGGCGGTAAGGCTGCACTGTCTGATGTGAGTTAGGGGGGTAAGGCAGCACGGTCTTGATGTGAGTTAGGGGGGTAAGGCAGCACGGTCTGATGTGAGTTAGGGGGGTAAGGCAGCACGGTCTGATGTGAGTTAGGGGAGTAATAAGGCAGCACGGTCTGATGTGAGTTAGGGGGGTAAGGCAGCACGGTCTGATGTGAGTTAGGGGGGAAAGGCAGCACGGTCTGATGTGAGTTAGGGGGGTAAGGCAGCACGGTCTGATGTGAGTTAGGGGGGTAAGGCAGCACGGTCTGATGTGAGTTAGGGGGTAAGGCAGCACGGTCTGATGTGAGTTAGGGGGTAAGGCAGCACGGTCTGATGTGAGTTAGGGGGGTAAGGCAGCATGGTCTGATGTGAGTTAGGGGGTAAGGCAGCACGGTCTGATGTGAGTTAGGGGGTAAGGCAGCACGGTCTGATGTGAGTTAGGGGGGTAAGGCAGCACGGTCTGATGTGAGTTAGGGGGGTAAGGCAGCACGGTCTGATGTGAGTTAGGGGGGTAAGGCAGCACGGTCTGATGTGAGTTAGGGGGGTAAGGCAGCACGGTCTGATGTGAGTTAGGGGGGTAAGGCAGCACGGTCTGATGTGAGTTAGGGGGTAAGGCAGCACGGTCTGATGTGAGTTAGGGGGGTAAGGCAGCACGGTCTGATGTGAGTTAGGGGGGTAAGGCAGCACGGTCTGATGTGAGTTAGGGGGGTAAGGCAGCACGGTCTGATGTGAGTTAGGGGGGTAAGGCAGCACGGTCTGATGTGAGTTAGGGGGTAAGGCAGCACGGTCTGATGTGAGTTAGGGGGGTAAGGCAGCACGGTCTGATGTGAGTTAGGGGTTAAGGCAGCACGGTCTGATGTGAGTTAGGGGTGTAAGGCAGCACGGTCTGATGTGAGTTAGGGGGTAAGGCAGCACGGTCTGATGTGAGTTAGGGGGTTAAGGCAGCACGGTCTGATGTGAGTTAGGGGGGTAAGGCAGCACGGTCTGATGTGAGTTAGGGGGGTAAGGCAGCACGGTCTGATGTGAGTTAGGGGGTAAGGCAGCACGGTCTGATGTGAGTTAGGGGGTTAAGGCAGCACGGTCTGATGTGAGTTAGGGGGGTAAGGCAGCACGGTCTGAGGTGAGTTAGGGGGGTAAGGCAGCACGGTCTGATGTGAGTTAGGGGGTAAGGCAGCACGGTCTGATGTGAGTTAGGGGGGTAAGGCAGCACGGTCTGATGTGAGTTAGGGGGGTAAGGCAGCACGGTCTGATGTGAGTTAGGGGGTAAGGCAGCACGGTCTGATGTGAGTTAGGGGGTAAGGCAGCACGGTCTGATGTGAGTTAGGGGGTAAGGCAGCACGGTCTGATGTGAGTTAGGGGGTAAGGCAGCACGGTCTGATGTGAGTTAGGGGGGTAAGGCAGCACGGTCTGATGTGAGTTAGGGGGTAAGGCAGCACGGTCTGATGTGAGTTAGGGGGTAAGGCAGCACGGTCTGATGTGAGTTAGGGGGTTAAGGCAGCACGGTCTGATGTGAGTTAGGGGGGTAAGGCAGCACGGTCTGATGTGAGTTAGGGGGGTAAGGCAGCACGGTCTGATGTGAGTTGGGGGTAAGGCAGCACGGTCTGATGTGAGTTACGGGGGTAAGGCAGCACGGTCTGATGTTAGTTAGAGGGGTAAGGCAGGACGGTCTGATGGGCGTTAGGGGGGTCAGGCAGCAACGTCTGATGTGAGTTAGGGGGGTAAGGCAGCACGTCTGATGTGAGTTAGGGGGGCGTAAGGCAGCACGGTCTGATGTGATTCTTGGGGGGGATAAGGCAGCACGGTCTGATGTGAGTTAGTGGGGTAAGTCAGCACGGTCTGATGTGAGTTAGCGGGGTAAGGCAGCACGGTCTGATGTGAGTTAGGGGGTGAAGGGAGCACGGTCTGATGTGAGTAGTGGGGTAAGCAGCACGGTCTGATGTGAGTTAGGGGGTAAGGCAGCAACGGTCTGATGTGAGTTAGGGGGTTAAGGCCAGCACTGGTCTGATGTGAGTTAGGGGGGTAAGTCAGCCCGGTCTGATGTGAGTTAGGGGGTAAGTCAGGCACGGTCTGATGTGAGTTAGGGGGTAAGGTCAGCAAGTCTGATGTGAGTTAGGGGGGTAAGGCAGCACGGTCTGATGTGAGTTAGGGGAGTAAGGCAGCACGGTCTGATGTGAGTTAGGGGGGTAAGGCATCACGGTCTGATGTGAGTTAGAGGGTTAAGGCAGCACGGACTGATGTGAGTTAGAGGGGTGAGGCAAGACGGTCTGATGTGAGTTATGTGGGTAAGGCAGCACGGTCTGATGTGAGTTAGGGGGGTGACAAGGCAGCACGGTCTGATGTGAGTTAGCCGGGTAAGGTAGCTCGGTCTGATGTGAGTTAGGGGGGTAAGGCAGCACGGTCTGATGTGAGTTAGGTGGATAAGGCAGCACGGTCTGATGTGAGTTAGCGGGGTAAGCAGAACCGGTCTGATGAGTTAGGGGGTGTTAAGGCAGACAGTCTGATGTGAGTTAGGGGTATGGCAGGACGGTCTGATGTGAGTTAGGGGGGTAAAGGCAGCACGGTCTGATGTGAGTTAGGGGGGCTAAGCAGCACGGTTGATGTGAGTTAGGTGGATAAGGCAGCACGGTCTGATGTTAGTTAGGGGGGTAAGGTAGCACGGTCTGATGTGAGTTAGCGGGGTAAGGCAGCACGGTCTGATGTTAGTTAGGGGGTAAGGCAGCACGGTCTGATGTGAGTTAGGGCGGGTAAGGCAGCACGGTCTGATGTGTCGAGTCAGGGAGTAAAGGCAGCACGGTCTGATGTGAGTAAGGGGGGGAGAAAGGCACAGCAACGGTCTGATGTGAGTTAGGGGGGTAAGGCCAGGCACGGTCTGATGTGAAGTTAGGGGGGTAAGGCAGCACGGTCTGAATGTTAGTTAGGGGGGATAAGGGCAGCACAGTCTGATGTGAGTTAGGGGGTAAGGCAGCACGGTCTGATGTGAGTTAGGCGAGATTAAGGCAGCACGGTCTGATGTGAGTTAGGTGGGGGGTAAGGCAGCACGGTCCTGAGTGTGAGTTAGTGAGGGGCAAGGCAAGCACGGTTGAAGTGAGTTTAGGTGGGTAATGCCAAGACAACGGTCTGATGATGAGTTAGTGGGTAAGGCAGGCACGGTCTGATGAGATGTTAGTGGGAGTCAGCAGCACGGTCTGATGTGAGTTAGGTGGGTAAGGGCAGCAAGGACTGATGTGAGTTAGTGGGGGTAAGGCGAACGTCTGATGTGAGTTAGGGGGGTAAGGCAGCACGGTCTGATGTGAGTTAGAGGGGTGAGGCCGGACGGTCTGATGTGTGTTAGTGGGGTAAGGCAGCAGGTCTGATGTGAGTTAGGGGGGTAAGGCAGGACGGTCTGATATGAGTTAGGGGGTTAAGGCAGCACGTCTGATGTGAGTTAGGGGGTAAGGCAGCACGGTCTGATGTGAGTATAGGGGGTAAGGCAGCACGTCTGATGTGAGTTAGGGGGGTAAGGCAGCCGGTCTGATGTGAGTTAGGGGGGTAGGCAGCACGGTCTGATGTGAGTTAGGGGGGTAAGCAGCACGGTCTGATGTGAGTTAGGGGGGTAAGGCAGCACGGTCTGATGTATGAGTTAGGGGGGTAAGGCAGCACGGTCTGATTGTGAGTTAGTGGGTAAGGCAGCACAGTCTGATGTGAGTTGGGGGCTTAAGCAGCACGGTCTGATGTGAGTTAGGGTGGTTAGGCAGCACGGTCTGATGTGAGTTAGGGGGGTAAGGCAGCACGGTCTGATGTGAGTTAGGGGGTAACGCAGCACGGTCTGATGTGAGTTAGGGTGGTGATAAGGCAGCACGGTCTGATGTGAGTTAGGGGTGAAGGCAGCACGGTCTGATGTGAGTTAGGGGGGTAAGGCAGCACGGTCTGATGTGAGTTAGGGGGGTAAGGCAGCACGGTCTGATGTGAGTTAGGGGGTAAGGCAGCACGGTCTGATGTGAGTTAGGGGGGTAAGGCAGCACGGTCTGATGTGAGTTAGGGGGGTAAGGCAGCACGGTCTGATGTGAGTTAGGGGGGTAAGGCAGCACGGTCTGATGTGAGTTGGTGGGGGTAAGGCAGCACGGTCTGATGTGAGTTGGGGCTTAAGGCAGCACAGTCTGATGTGAGTTGGTGGGGGTAAGGCAGCACGGTCTGATGTGAGTTAGGGGTGAGTTAAGGCAGCACGGTCTGATGTGAGTTAGGGGGGGTAAGGCAGCACGGTCTGATGTGAGTTAGGGGGGTAAGGCAGCACGGTCTGATGTGAGTTAGGGGGGTAAGGCAGCACGGTCTGATGTGAGTTAGAGGGGTAAGGCAGCACGGTCTGATGTGAGTTAGGGGGGTAAGGCAGCACGGTCTGATGTGAGTTAGGGGGGTAAGGCAGCACGGTCTGATGTGAGTTAGGGGGGTAAGGCAGCACGGTCTGATGTGAGTTAGGGGGTAAGGCAGCACGGTCTGATGTGAGTTAGGGGGGTAAGGCAGCACGGTCTGATGTGAGTTAGGGGGGTAAGGCAGCACGGTCTGATGTGAGTTAGGGGGGTAAGGCAGCACGGTCTGATGTGAGTTAGGGGGGTAAGGCAGCACGGTCTGATGTGAGTTAGGGGGGTAAGGCAGCACGGTCTGATGTGAGTTAGGGGGGTAAGGCAGCACGGTCTGATGTGAGTTAGGGGTCTAAGGCAGCACGGTCTGATGTGAGTTAGCGGATTAAAGCAGCATAGTCCGAAGTAAGTTAGTGTGGTAAGGCAGCACGGTCTGATGTGAGTTAGGGGGTAAGGCAGCACGGACTGATGTGAGTTAGGGGGGGTGATAAGGCAGCACGGTCTGATGTGAGTTAGTGGGGTAAGGCAGCACGGTCTGATGTGAGTTAGGGGGTAAGGCAGCAAGTTCTGATGTGAGTTAGGGGGTAAGGCAGCACGGTCTGATGTGAGTTAGGGGGGTATGTCAGCACGGTCTGATGTGAGTTACGGTGGTAAGGCAGCACGGTCTGAAGTGAGTTAGGGGGCTAAGGCAGCACGGTCTGATGTGAGTTAGGGGGGTAAGGCAGCACGGTCTGATGTGAGTTAGAGGGGTAAGGCAGCACGGTCTGATGTGAGTTAGGGGGTAAGGCAGCAAGTTCTGATGTGAGTTAGGGGGGTAAGGCAGCACGGTCTGATGTGAGTTAGGGGGGTAAGGCAGCACGGTCTGATGTGAGTTAGGGGGGTAAGGCAGCACGGTCTGATGTGAGTTAGAGGGGTAAGGCAGCACGGTCTGATGTGAGTTAGGGGGTAAGGCAGCACGGACTGATGTGAGTTAGGGGGGGTGATAAGGCAGCACGGTCTGATGTGAATTAGGGGGGTAAGGCAGCACAGTCTGAAGTGAGTTAGGGGGTTAAGGCAGCACGGTCTGATGTGTGTTAGAGGGGTAAGGCAGCACGGTCTGATGTGAGTTAGGGGTTTAAGGTAACACGGTCTGATGTGAGTTGTGGGGTGATAAGGTTGCACGGTCTGATGTGAGTTAAGGGGGTAAGGCAGCACGGTCTGAAGTGAGTTATGGGGTTAAGGCAGCACTGTCTGATGTGAGTTAGGGGGGTAAGGCCGCAAGGTCTGATGTGAGTTAGGGGGGTAAGGCCGCAAGGTCTGAAGTGAGTTAGAGGGGTAAGGCAGCAAGTTCTGATGTGAGTTAGCGGCTTAAGGCAGCACGGTCTGGTGTGAGTTAGCGGGGTACGGCAGCACGGTCTGGTGTGAGTTAGGGTGGTAAGGCAGCACGGTCTGATGTGAGTTCGGGGGTAAGGCAGCAAGTTCTGATGTGAGTTAGGGGGGTAAGGCAGCACGGTCTGATGTGAGTTAGGGTGGTACGGCAGCACGGTCTGATGTGAGTTAGCGGGTTAAGGTAGCACGGTCTGATGTGAGTTAGGGTGGTAAGGCAGCAAGTTCTGATGTGAGTTAGGGGGTTAAGGCAGCACGGTCTGATGTGAGTTGGGGGGGTAATGAAGCACGGTCTGATGTGAGTTGGGGGGGTAAGGCAGTATGGTCTGATGTGAGTAAGAGGGGTGAGTCCGGACGGTCTGATGTGGGGGTAAGGCAACACGGTCTGATGTGAGTTAGGGGGGTAATTCAGGACGGTCTGATGTGATTTAGGGGGTTAAGGCAGCACGGTCTGATGTGAGTTAGGGGGGTAAGGCAGCACGGTCTGATGTCAGTTAGGGGGTTGAGGCAGCACGGTCTGATGTGAGTTTGGGGGGAAAGGCAGCACGGTCTGATGTGAATTAGGGGGGTAAGGCAGCACGGAGTGATGTGAGTTTGGGGGGAAAGGCAGCACGGTCTGATGTGAATTAGGGGGGTAAGGCAGCACGGTCTGATGTGAGTTAGGGGGGTAAGGCAGCACGGTCTGATGTGAATTAGGGGGGTAAGGCAGCACGGTCTGATGTGAGTTAGGGGGGTGATAAGGCAGCACGGTCTGATGTGAGTTAGGGGGGTGACAAGGCAGCACGGTCTGGTGCGAGTTAGTGGGGTAATGAAGAACAATCAGATGTGAGGTAGGGGGGCAAAGCAGCACGGTCTGATGCGAGTAAGTGGGGTAATGAATCACAATCTGATGTGAGTTAGGGGGGTAAGGCAGCACGGTCTGATGTGAGTTAGGGGGGTAAGGCAGCACGGTCTGATGTGAGTTAGGGGGGTAAGGCAACACGGTCTGATGTGAGTTAAGGGGGTGATAAGGCAGCACGGTCTGATGTGAGTTAGCGGCGTAAGGCAGCACAGTCTGATGTAAATTAGTAGGGTAATGCAGCACGGTCTGATGAGAGATAGGGGGTAAGGCAGCACGGTCTGATGTGATTTAGGGGGTAAGGCAGAACGGTCTGATGTGAGTTAGGGGGGGTAAGGCAGCACGGTCTGATGTGAGTTAGGGGGGTAAGGCAGCACGGTCTGATGTGAGTTAGGGGGGTAAGGCAACATGGTCTGATGTGAGCTAGGGGGGTAAGGCAACATGGTCTGATGTGTGTTAGAGGGGTAAGGCAGCACGGTCTGATGTGAGTTAGGGGGTGGTAAGGCAGCACGGTCTGATGTGAGTTAGCGGGGTAAGGCAGAACGGTCTGATTTGAGTTAGGGGGGTGATAAGGCAGCAGACTGATGTGAGTTAGGTGGCTAAGGCAGAACGGTCTGATGTGAGTTAGGGGGTGGTAAGGCAGCACGGTCTGATGTGAGTTAGCGGGGTAAGGCAGAACGGTCTGATGTGAGTTAGGTGGGTAAGGCACCACGGTCTGAAGTGAGTTAGGGGGTTAAGGCAGCACGGTCTGATGTGTGTTAGAGGGGTAAGGCAGCACGGTCTGATGTTAGTTAGGGGGGTAAGGCAGCACGGTTTGATGTGAGTTATTTGGGTAAGGCAGTACGGTCTGATGTGTGTTGGGGGGGTGATAAGGCAGCACGGTCTGAAGTGAGTTAGCGGGGTAAGTCAGCACGGTGTGATGTGAGTTAAGGGGGTGAGGAAGCACGGTCTGATGTGAATTAGGGGATTAAGGCAGAACGGTCTGATATGAGTTAGGGTTGTAAGGCAGCACGGTCTGATGTGAGTTAGGGTGGTTCGGCAGCACGGTCTGATGTGAGTTAGTGGGGTAAGGCAGCAATGTCTGATGTGAGTTAGGGGGGTAAGGCAGCACGGTCTGATGTGAGTTAGGTGGCTAAGGCAGAACGGTCTGATGTGAGGTAAGTGTGTGATAAGGCAGCAAGTTCTGATGTGAGTTAGGGGGGTGATAAGGCAGCACATTCTGATGTTAGTTCAGGGAGGTAAGGCTGTATGGTCCGATGTTAGTTAGGGGGGTAAGGCAGCATGGTCTGATGTGAGTTATTGGGGTAAGGCAGCATGGTCTGATGTTAGTTAGGGGGGTAAGGCAGCACGGTCTGATGTGAACTAGGGGGTTAAGGCAGAACGGTCTGATATGAGTTAGGGTGGTTAGGCAGCACGGTCTGATGTTAGTTAGGGGGGTAAGGCAGCACGGTCTGATGTGAATTAGGGGGTAAGGCAGCATGGTCTGATGTTAGTTAGGTGAGTGATAAGGCAGCAGTCTGATGTGAGTTAGGTGGGTGATAAGGCAGCAAGTTCTGATGTGAGTTAAGGGGTAAGCCAGCACATTCTGATTTGAGTTAGAGGGGTAAGGCAGCACGGTCTGATGTGAGTTAGGGGGTAAGGCGGCACGGTCTGATGTGAGTTAGGGGGGTAAGGCAGCACGGTCTGATGTGAGTTAGGGGGGTAAGGCAGCACTGCCTGATGTGAGTTAGGGGGGTAAGGCAGCACGGTCTGATGTGAGTTAGAGGGGTAAGGCAGCACGGTCTGATGTGAGTTAGAGGGGTAAGGCAGCACAGTCTGACATGAGTTGGTGGGGGTAAGGCAGCACGGTCTGATGTGAGTTAGGGGGGTAAGGCAGCACGGTCTGAAGTGTGTTAGAGGGGTAAGGCAGCACGGTCTGATGTGAGTTAGTGGGGTAAGGCAGCACGGTCTGATGTGAGTTATTGGGGTAAGGCAGCACGGTCTGATGTGAGTTAGAGGGTTAGGGCAGCACAGACTGATGTGAGTTAGGGGGGTAAGGCAGCACGGTCTGATGTGAATTAGGGGATTAAGGCAGAACGGTCTGATGTGAGTTAGGGTGGTTAGGCAGCACGGTCTGATGTTAGTTAGGGGGGTAAGGCAGCTCAGTCTGATGTGAATTAGGGGGTAAGGCAGCACGGTCTGATGTTAGTTAGTTGAGTGATAAGGCAGCAGTCTGATGTGAGTTAGGTGGGTAAGGCAGCACGGTCTGATGTGAGGTAGGTGGGTGATAAGGCAGCAAGTTCTGATGTGAGTTAAGGGGTAAGGCAGCACATTCTGATGTTAGTTAGGGGGGTAAGGCAGCACGGTCTGATGTGAGTAAGGGGGCTAAGGCAGCACGGTCTGATGTTAGTTATGGGGGTGATAAGGCAGCACGGTCTGATGTGAGTTAGGGGGGTAAGGCACCACATTCTGATGTTAGTTCAGGGAGGTAAGGCAATACGGTCCGATGTTAGTTAGGGGCGTAAGGCAGCACGGTCTGATGTGAGTTAGGGGGGTAAGTCAGAACGGTCTGATGTGAGTTAGGGGGGTAAGGCACCACGGTCTGAAGTGAGTTAGGGGGTTCAAGGCATCACGGTCTGATGTGTGTAGAGGGGAAAGGCAGCACGGTCTGATGTGAGTTAGTGGGGTAAGGCCGCAAGGTCTGATGTGAGTTAGAGGGGTAAGGCAGCACGGTCTGATGTGAGTTCGGGGTTTAAGGCAGCACGGTGTGGTGTGAGTTAGGGGGGTAAGGCAGCACGGTCTGATGTGAGTTAGGGGGGTAAGGCAGCACGGTCTGATGTGAGTTAGGGGGTAAGGCAGCAAGTTCTGATGTGAGTTAGGGGGGTAAGGCAGCACGGTCTGATGTGAGTTAGGGTGGTAAGGCAGCACGGTCTGATGTGAGTTAGGGGGTAAGGCAGCAGGTTCTGATGTGAGTTAGGCGGTAAGGCAGCACGTTCTGATGTGAGTTAGGGGTTTAAGGCAGCACGGTCTGATGTGAGTTGGGGGGGTAAGGCAGCACGGTCTGATGTGAGTTTGGGTGTAAGGCAGCAAGTTCTGATGTGAGTTAGGGGGTAAGGCAGCACGGTCTGATGTGAGTTGGGGGGGTAATGAAGCACGGTCTGATGTGAGTTAGGGGGGTAATGCAGCACGGTCTGATGAGAGTTAGCGGGGGCGTAAGGCAGCACGGTCTGATGTGATTTAGGGGGGTAAGGCAGCACGGTCTGATGTGAGTTAGGGGGGTAAGGCAGCACGGTCTGATGTGAGTTAGGGGGGTAAGGCAGCACGGTCTGATGTGAGTTAGGGGGGTAAGGCAGCACGGTCTGATGTGAGTTAGGGGGTGGTAAGGCAGCACGGTCTGATGTGAGTTAGGGGGTTAAGGCAGAACGGTCTGATGTTAGTTAGGTGAGTGATAAGGCAGCACGGTCTGATGTGAGTTAGGTGGGTAAGGCAGCACGGTCTGATGTGAGTTAGGTGGGTAAGGCAGAACGGTCTGATGTGAGGTAGGTGGGTGATAAGGCAGCAAGTTCTGATGTGAGTTAAGGGGTAAGGCAGCACATTCTGAAGTTAGTTAGGGGGGTTAAGGCAGCACGGTCTGATGTTAGTTAGGGGGGTAAGGCAGCTCAGTCTGATGTGAATTAGGGGGTAAGGCAGCACGGTCTGATGTGAGTTAAGGGGGTGATAAGGCAGCACGGTCTGATGTGAGTTAGCGGCGTAAGGCAGCACAGTCTCATGTAAATTAGTGGGGTAATGCAGCACGGTCTGATGAGAGATAGGGGGTAAGGCAGCACGGTCTGATGTGATTTAGGGGGGTAAGGCAGAACGGTCTGATGTGAGTTAGGGGGGTAAGGCAGCACGGTCTGATGTGAGTTAGGGGGGTAAGGCCAGCACGGTCTGATGTGAGTTAGGGGGGTAAGGCAACATGGTCTGATGTGAGTCTAGGGGGGTAAGCAACATGGTCTGATGTGTGTTAGAGGGGTTAAGGCAGCACGGTCTGATGTGAGTTAGGGTGGTGGTAAGGCAGCACGGTCTGATGTGAGTTAGGGTGGTAAGGCAGACGGTCTGATGTGAGTTAGGAGGTGATAAGGCAGCAGACTGATGTGAGTTAGGTGGCTAAGTCAGACGGTCTGATGTGAGTTAGGGGGGTGGGGTAAGCAGCACGGTCTGATAGTGAGTTAGCGGGGTAAGGCAGAACGCGTCTGATGAGGTTAGGTGGGTAGGCAGCACGGTCTGAAGTGAGTAGGGGTTACGGCAAGCACGGTTTCTGATGTGTGTTAGAGGGGTAAGGCAGCACGGTCTGATGTGTGTTAGAGGGGTAAGGCAGCACGGTCTGATGTGAGTTATTTGGGTAAGGCAGTACGGTCTGATGTGTGTTGGGGGGTTGATAAGGCAGCACGGTCTGAAGTGAGTTAGCGGGGTAAGGCAGCACGGTGTGATGTGAGTTAAGGGGGTAAGGAAGCACGGTCTGATGTGAATTAGGGGGTTAAGGCAGAACGGTCTGATGTGAGTTAGGGTGGTTCGGCAGCACGGTCTGATGTGAGTTAGTGGGGTAAGGCAGCAATGTCTGATGTGAGTTAGGGGGGTAAGGCAGCACGGTCTGATGTGAGTTAGGTGAGTGATAAGGCAGCAGACTGATGTGAGTTAGGTGGCTAAGGCAGAACGGTCTGATGTGAGGTAGGTGTGTGATAAGGCAGCAAGTTCTGATGTGAGTTAGGGGGGTGATAAGGCAGCACATTCTGATGTTAGTTCAGGGAGGTAAGGCTGTATGGTCCGATGTTAGTTAGGGGGGTAAGGCAGCATGGTCTGATGTGAGTTAGGGGGGTAAGGCAGCACGGTCTGATGTGAATTAGGGGGTTAAGGCAGAACGGTCTGATATGAGTTAGGGTGGTTAGGCAGCACGGTCTGATGTTAGTTAGGGGGGTAAGGCAGCACGGTCTGATGTGAATTAGGGGGTAAGGCAGCACGGTCTGATGTTAGTTAGGTGAGTGATAAGGCAGCACGGTCTGATGTGAGTTGGTAGTTAAGGCAGCACGGTCTGATGTTAGTTAGGGGGGTAAGGCAGCACGGTCTGATGTGAATTAGGGGGTTAAGGCAGAACGGTCTGATGTGATTTAGGGGGGTAAGGCAGCACGGTCTGATGTGAGTTAGGGGGGTAAGGCAGCACGGTCTGATGTGAGTTAGGGGGGTAAGGCAGCACGGCCTGATGTGAGTTAGGGGGGTAAGGCAGCACGGTCTGATGTGAGTTGGTGGGCGTAAGGCAGCACGGTCTGATGTGAGTTAGGGGGGTAAGGCAGCACAGTCTGACATGAGTTGGTGGCGGTAAGGCAGCACGGTCTGATGTGAGTTAGGGGGGTAAGGCAGCACGGTCTGAAGTGTGTTAGAGGGGTAAGGCAGCACGGTCTGATGTGAGTTAGAGGGGTAAGGCAGCACGGTCTGATGTGAGTTATTGGGGTAAGGCAGCACGGTCTGATGTGAGTTAGAGGGTTAGGGCAGCACAGACTGATGTGAGTTAGGGGGGTAAGGCAGCACGGTCTGATGTGAATTAGGGGATTAAGGCAGAACGGTCTGATGTGAGTTAGGGGGGTGATAAGGCAGCATGGTCTGATGTTAGTTAGGGGGGTAAGGCAGCGCGGTCTGATGTGAGTTAGCGGGGTAAGGCAGCACGGTCTGATGTGAGTTAGGGGGGTAAGGCTGCATGGTCTGATGTGAGCTAGGTGGGTGATAAGGCAGCACGGTCTGAAGTGAGTTAGGGGGTTAAGGCAGCACGGTCTGATGTTCGTTGTGGGCGGTGTAAGTCAGTACGGTCTGATATGAGTTTTGGGAAGTGTAAGGCAACACGGTCTGATGATGGTGCACAAGCACCTGCAGGGTTGGGAGGGAGGGAAGCGGCGCTTTAGTCTAATCTTTTATAAAGTGACCCTTCCTCCGCTGCTGAGACAGTTCAGATGCAGCCAAAATTACATGCTTGCAGTCAGGCCTCTATCTTATCTTCCCACTGAATCAACACTGAGGCATGAATGTGCCACTAAATGCTCTAGAGCTGTTCTCCTCTTGGGCACAGACTGCAAACGAATGAGTGTTTTCGTGGACTACAGAACAATTGGGCAAGTTGCACAATCTGCTTGTGAAAGCTTGCCATGGAGCACTGACTGGAGGAGGCACTCACAGCCCCTTGCCATGCCTTCATACAGGTTTGGACCGGTCTCCCCATGGTTCAAGCTGACACACCACACCACCCTCCTCTAACGCCTCTCCACTGGGTGGGATTGTTGTCACCTGGTTTCATTCTTATCCATCTAATGGTATCCAGAATGTCACTTACAATGGCTTCTCCTCTGCTACTGCCCATTACCTGTGGTGCCTCCCAAGGATCTTTCCTTGGCCTCCTCCTAGATCCTATTTACACGCTGCCCTCATTGACATCACCTGAAAATGAGGTTTGGCTTTCACATGTATGCTAACGGCACTCAGCTCTACCTCACCACTTTGACTCCTCTTGCTAAATTATCAGACTGCTTTTCCGACACTCAGCACTGGATGAACAAAAATTTCCTCCGATTACATATTAGGAAGACTGAAGCCATTGTTTTGTCTCTGCTCCAAACTCCGTTCCCTAGCTAGTGACCCCATTCCTCTCCCTGGCCAAATTCTGAGACTAAACGAGTCTGTTCACAGCCTTGGTGCCATATTTGACCCTGAAATAAGCTTCTGTCCACGTATTCACGCCATCACTGAGACTGACTATTTCCACCTCTGCGACATCATCCAACTTTACCCCTGTCTCAGCTCATCTGCTGGTGAAACCCTTATTCATGCCTTTATTTGCCTCTAGAATTGACTATTCCAATGCACCCCTGGCTGGTCTCCCACGTTCTACCCTCCATTAAATAGAAATGGAGAGTATTGGAAAAACTCTTCCAGAGCGAAGGACTTGAAATGTTAACCTGGATTCTCTCTCCACAGATACTGTTTTTCTCGCACTTTCTGCTGTTATTTCATATTTCCAGCATCTGCAGTATTTTGCTTTTACTCCATTAAATTGAGGTCTGCTGCTTATGTCTTAACTCGCACCAAGTCCTTTTCACCTATCACCCCTGTGTCCACTGCCTTCAGCTCTGGACAGCCCCAAGCTCTGAAATCCCTTCTCTAAACCTCTCCACTTCTCTACTTTGCTCCTCTAAAATACTCCTTAAACCTACTTCTTTAACCAAGCTTTTGGCTATCTGACTTGATATTGTCTCTTATGCTGTGTCCAAATTTGCTTTATAACACTTCTGTGAAGATTTTGCAATGCATTATTATGTTAAAGGCACCACACAAAAATGAGTTTTTGTTGTAATGAGCTCCAGAGCTGAAGGGTCCTGGCAGAACCCATCAATGAGCAGGTTACTGGTGAGTAAGTGCTGCTTGATAGTGTACAGTAAAGGGTTAACATCAGACAAGCTCCAAAGAACCCCATCTAGACCCTGAACACATGACAAGACATGGTGGCAATGGACAGTGAGTAAAAGACCCAGAAAAAGATTCCAAGAGGCAGCTACAGGCCAGGAAGTCAAAAGATCCTTCAAAGAAGAATGAAGGGAACAGATTCAAATCTCACCAAAAAGTCAGAGTGTCGAGGGCTGCAGCAGATGCAAGCAGACACACAGACCCGGAGTCCAGCTAGCAGTGAGCACAGACCAGAATCAACAAGCAGCACCAGTGAAGCAGCTGCTATTCCAGGTCTCAGTACAAGCATGGAATCCACACGACCACCCCCAGAACCATTCTGGAACAACAGGGTTCGAAACAGGCTCAGCACTGGGACAGCAGGAGAAAGAGGTTTTCCAGATATAGAACTGCTTCTGGTTTGCAAGAAAAAGAACAAAGGATCAGGTCAGTACATTATTGCTATTGCCAACCAAGTAATAGCGAGGTCAGGAGCCAATGAGACTTCAGCTTCTTACGAAGAAGTCCTGTGAGCATTTGATTCATTTTTCAACATTCACAAAGATTTAATCATAAAAAGGGCAAAGTTTAACATTTGAAAAGAAAGTCCAGGCAAGAGCATGGAATCGCTCATTGACAATCTATACAGGCTGCCATCTAATTGTGACCACAGGACATTAAGAGAAGAATTAAGGGAGGTGG
The DNA here is from genome assembly GCF_017639515.1 of Carcharodon carcharias. NCBI lineage: Eukaryota > Metazoa > Chordata > Chondrichthyes > Lamniformes > Lamnidae > Carcharodon > Carcharodon carcharias. Next base: position 99,078,719 of record NC_054486.1, read on the forward strand.
TGGTATTGTCACTGGACTAGAGATCCAGAGTAATGCTTTGGGGACCTGGGTTCGAACCCCACCACAGCAGATGGTGGAATTTGAATTCAATAAAATATGAAACCATTGTTGATTGTCATAAAAACCCATCTGGTTCATGAATGCCCTTTAGGGAAGGAAATCTGCTGCCCTTGCCTGGTCTGGCCTACATGTGACCCTAGACCCACAGAAATGTGGTTGACTCTTAAAAATGCCCTCTGGACAATGGCAATTAGGGATGAGCAATAAATGCTGGCCTAGCCAGTGATGCCCACGTTCCATGAATGAATAAAAGAAAATTGATTTGTGATTGCAAAGTAGTTTGGATGAAGTTCTATCAGATCTCTTGCAAACGAGACAAAATTCAACTCTACTGGCCTTTATTAGTCAAGGCATAGAATATAAGAGCAGGAAGGTTATGCTGGAACAGTATAAAACATTGGTTAGGCCACAGATAGAGTATTGCATGCAGATCTGGAATCTACATTATAGGAAGGATGTGATTGCACTAGAGAGAACGCAGAGGAAATTTACCAGGATGTTGCCTGGGCTGGAGAGTTTTAGTTATGAGGAGATATTAGGTAGACTGGGGTTATTTTCCCTGGAGCAGAGGAGATTGAGGAGGGACATGATTCAGGTGTATAAAATTATGAGGGACATCGCTAGAGTAAACAGGAATGAACTTTTCTCTTTGGTGGAGGGATCAATAATCAGGGGGCATAGATTTAAAGTAAGGGGCAGGAAGTTTAGAGGGGATGTGAGGAAGAATTTTTTCACCCAGAGGATGGTGGGAATCTGGAACCCTCTGCCTGAAAGGGTGGTAGAGGCAGAAACCCTCATAACATTTAAGAAATATTTGGATGTGCACTTTGGATGCCATGGCATACAAGGCTATGGGCCTAGTGCTGGAAAATGGGATTAGAATAGTTAGGTACTTGATGGACCAGTGCAGACTTGATGGGCCGAAGGGCCTTTTTCTGTGCTGTGGACCTCTATGACTCTAATCCGGGAAGTACAAATTGCGAAGCAAAATGAGCTCAGAAAGCGAAAGAGAGTGTTTGTTCACAGGGAAGGCGAGGTCCCATGGAAATGAACGTAAAAGGTCATTCCGTATATGGTCCAGAAGAGGGAAAGTGCAACAGAGACCCATAAAATTGAGGAAAAGCACACTCACTGCCATCCTGAAATGCTCTCGGTGTGGTGGGAAAAACCGCTTAAGTGGGAAGAATGGGCAGCAAGGGGGAGCAGAGTGCCACAGCTGTGGAGAAGTAGGACATTTTAAAATTGTCTGCCCATCTAAAACACCAATATCCTACAAAAAGGAAGAAATAATATTAAAGCATGGAGGAACCACAGAAAAAGGAAGTAGCTTTCCTCAGGGAAGTAAATGAAACGGAAAATAAATACTGGAGTATTAAACTTGCGGCAGGATTTTCCACACCCGCCCACCGCTGTGATCCACCGATCCCGCTGCAAGTCATTGGACTCCTGGCTGGGTCGCTGCCTTTCCTGCCCGCGACGGGGCTGGAAAATCCCGGCCTTGAAGTGGATGGACGCTCCACCGAGTTTAAAATTAGACACAGAGACAGGAGTTTCCATCTTATCTGACTAAGTGAAATGGTGTAAGCACATTACACTACAGTCTTCACCTATCAACTTACAGGGTCCAGGCTGGACTACGCTGAAGGTCATAGGCCGTTCCTTGGCATTCCAGACATTGTGGTCATCGTGGACATTGTGATCAGACAATGGTCCGTAAGTAGCCAATGAATTATTCCGAAATTTCACGCAGGAATATGGTTTCATTCACGTAACCAACTCGCCTCAATATCTTCAGTCAAATGGAGAAGAGGTGTGCAAACATACGAATTATGATCAGGAGTAGCTCATTCAGCCCCTCGAGCCTCCTCCGCCATTCAATAAGATCGCGGCTGATCTGATTGTGGCCTGAATTCCACATCCCACCTATCCCCAATAATCCTTGACTGCCTTGTTGGTCGAGAATCTATCTATCCACCACGCCCCACCCCGCCATCTCAAGTATCAATTGAGTTAACCTTCTCTAAACTGCTTCTAAAGCATTTATATTCCCCTTGCAATAAATGACAACATTCCAACAAAGACTTGATGTGGGGGAATGAAGATCTTAATTTAGCTCTTCTGAGTTACAGAAATCTTACTGCTACAAAATGTTTTTTCACCATATCACGAAAATGGACACGATGATTAGGTGAGAGCCAACTGCAACTTCACCAACTAATTATGGGTATATTGAACTGTTTAAAGAAGACCTGTGTTTCTTTAAAAAAGAATACAAATAAAGACACTGATCAAAAGATGGCTGATACTGTAAAGCGAGCTCTTTCTGAAAAATTCCAATGTGGATTATACTGTCAGACCTGAACTGACAGGACATGGAATTTCGCACCTAAAGATGTGTCTAGGTCCACTTCAGACAGAGATGCTTGAAAGGAAAATGCAAAAGGCTGAACTTTAATCTCCTGTGTTTGTGAAGGCAATGGAAACTGTTTCCCCCGCCAGCCACTTCTCATCAGACATCCAAAAACTCATCTCCTGTTGATCTATAGCTCAGAATGTGTCAAAAAGTTTCTGAGATGAAAGAAAAATGGAATGAAAGACATGCCTATTTCCCCCTGTCTGGAATACACAGGGAAAACGAATTAAAACTGGCTGAAGACAGTGTTTTGAGAGTAGCAGAAGTGAGAAGAATAACAGAATCTCTCTTTCTTTCCCTCTCTCTCTTTTGCTGGAGGCAAGTATGTTTTAGCAGAGACGGACAACAAGCAGGAAGAAATAGGACAGCCTCCTCCATCACCCCCGCAGAGACATGAGGTTGTCTCTCCCTCTGGGGACAAGCCAACAAGTGTCCACAACAGACTGAAAAACTGACAAGGACAGCTTCAAAGTTTTACTAGAATCATCTAACTCAACAGTCAGGAAATACCACCATTTATGCCTCACGTCTGAGCCAATGATGTATTTGTATATTTTTTTTACTTTTATTTGAACTCTTTACTTTCTTATTTCTGATATTATATGTGTGTGTGTGGGCACAGAGCACAAAACTTATTAATGCTGAAGCCTGAGCAGAGAGTGTGGGTACGAGACCAACAGAAAGCAGGTATTATAATCGAAAGGGCTCAACAACTGAGGATTGAGGCAGACCTGGGAACTATAAGGAGAAAGCATAGCGTCTTAATATCCTTGAAAAGAAAAACTAATAGAAGCTTGGGCTTACAACTCAGATCCTGATGGAGATAAAGAAGAAGAAACAAGGCAGAGCTCTACAGCCACGCAGGAGAAGAACACTCACACCAACAGAAGAGAGAGTGTGGAATGTCCTCGACCTCAGCAAGAGATCAGAACAAGATCAGAGAGCTTGGTCAAGGCATCTCAAAGACTAACTGGGGGGAGGAGTGCATTTGTAGGAGGATGTATAAAAGAGGAAGGGTAAAAGACTTTGGGGGAGATGTAAAGAGTTAACATCAAAAGCACATGATGCCGATGTAACGATGTAACGCCACATGATTGAGTAACAGAGATCTGGAGGAAGGAGAAGTTCCAACCTCATATAGAGGTATATAATAGTTGTAAATAAAAAAGTTATGGTTTTAATAAACTATAGTCTTAAGCAGCTTATTTAGTGAAAGAAGACAACTCCCCAAGAATCCCATCTAGACCCCGAACACACGACAACATTGCTTTGCTGATGATTGAGAATAGACTGGTGGGATGGTATTTGGCTGGACTGGATCTGTCCTTTCTTTTGTGCAGAGGATATACTTGAGCAATTTTCCACATTGTTGGGTAGATGTCTGATTTGTAGCTTTACTGAAACAGCTTGGCTAAAGACCGGCTAGTTCCAGAGCCAAGTCTTCAGTACTATAGCCAGGATGTTGTCAGTATCCATAGTATTGAAAATACTATGTAGTATTAGAAAATAGTATTGAAAATTGAAAAATCAATTCATTTGCTGTATTGAGTTCCTTCAACTGTTTCTTGATCTCACATGGAGAGAATCAAATGGTGTGAAGACTGGCATCTGTAATGCTGGGGACCTCAGATAGATCAACCACTTGGCACTTCTGGCAGAAGATGATTGCAAATGCTGCAGCCTTGTATTTTGCCCTGACTTGCTGGGCTCGCCCAGCATTGAGGATGGGGATATTTGTGGGGTCTCCTTTTCTGGTTAGTTGTTTGACTGCCCACTACCATTCACAACTGGTTATGGCAAGATTGCAGAGCTTTGATCTGAACCATTGGTTGTGAGATTACTTAGCTCTGTCTATCACGTTCCGCTGTTTAACATGCTTTCATTCCAGGGTTCTAATTTCACTGGATTGGCACAACATTTTTAGGTATGCCTGGTACTGATTGTGAGGTGTTCTACACTCCTTCAATATTGAATCAGGAATGGCCCCTTGGATTGGTGGTAATGGTAGTGTGAGGGATGTGCCAGGCCATGAGGTTACAGATTGTGGTGGAAAAGAATCCTGTTGCTGTTGATGGCCCAAAACACTTCATGGATGCCCATTTTGAGCTGCTCTGAATCTATCCCATTTAGCACAGCAGTAGTGTAGAGAGGGTACCTCAAAGTGAAGATGAAACTTTGACTCCCCAACGATTGTGCGGTGATCACTCCTGCCACTATTGTCATGGAAGGGTGGATGCATCTGCAACAGTTAGACCGGTGATGACAAGGTCAAGTAGGTTTTTTCCCTTATGTTGGTTCTGTCACCACTTGCCATAGGCCCTTTTGGCAGATACGTCCTTCAGTGTTCAGCCAGCTTGGTCAATAGTGATGCCACTGAGCCACTCTTGGTGATAGGCATTGAAGCCCCACCCAGAGTGCATTCTGAGCTCGTGGTATCTTCAGTGTTTCTTCCAAAGTGGTGTTCAACATAGAGGAGTACTGATTTATCAGTTGACATAGGGCATTAGGTGATAATCAGCAGGAGATTTTCCTGCCCATGTTTGACCTGATGCCAGGAGACCTCATGGAGGCCGGAGTCAATGTTGAGGACTCCTAGGGTCACCTCTTGCCAATTGAATTCCACTGTGCTACCACCACTGGTGGGTCTGTCCTGCTGATGGGACAGGACATACCCAGGGATGACGATGGAGGTGTCTCAGATATTGGCTGTTTAATACTATTCAGTGAGTATGATTATGTCAAGCTATTACATGACTGGTCTACGGGACAACTGTTCCAATTATGGCACAAGTCCCCAGATGCTATGGAGGACTTTACGGGATTGATTGGTCAGTGTGTGGCTTTGTCCAGTCCCGAGGTTGATGTTGGGTGATCGGTCTGATTTTATTCAAATTCAACTTTTCTCTAGTAGCTTGGTACAACTGAGTAGCTTGCTAGGCCACATTAGACGGCGTAGAGTCGACCACATTGCTGTGGGTCTGGAGCCACAATGTAAGCCACAGCAGGTAGGAAAAGCAAATTTCCTTCTGTAAAAGAAATTATAGAACCTAATGAGGTTTTATGACAAACCCAATAGTTTCATGGTTACCATTACTGAGACTAATTTTTTTTATCCCAGTTATATTTATTTAATTGAATTCTCTGGAGCATTCGTCCAAGCCTCTGGATTACTAGCCCAATGACCTTACTGTTATATGCTACTGTACCTGATTATGCTTGTGCCGGCTTTTTGAAAGAGTTATCCAATTGGTCCCATTCACATTATATTTCCCCGTAACCATGCAACTTTTTGCTCCCTTCAAGTATTTTTAAAATTCGCTTTTGAAAGTTACTATTGAACTTGCTTCCGTCAGCATTCCAGATCGTAATAAGCCAAAACATAAAAACAATTCTCCTCGTGACGCTGATTCTTTCACCATTTTACCATGCCAATGTGAAAAGTCAGTTCCATAATCCACAGCATTATCCATTATCTAAAGTGAAAGGACAGTGCCAGAAACCACTATATCACCTTCTCATTCTTTCCTATTTTCAAGTTAACTTTGTTATCTGTTGACATATTGATAACACTTGGAATCATCTTCCCTCTCATTGGAACTTGGAATTAATTAAATTTGTGGAAGAAGAAGAATAAAAATGTTTGTTCTAGTCAGAATATTTATTTAAATATAACTTTGTTAACTAATGTTATTAACGCTCTTCACTTGAACGTTACCGATCTAATTATAATACTCCTTTATCCATGACCTCTTGGGGGAAACCTGAATGGATATATTCTCTTATTTAATAATCCGCTAATTAAAATCCATCATGCTATTTCATGTTGTCTTTGTTATGGAATATTGTATTATGCAGAAGTTCATGTGCACAGTAATAAGGACCGACACTAAGGAAACTCTATGGAAACATTTTGCTCCCTACATGCAGCCTGCATTCATTTGCACTTCAAAAACAACCCAATTAAAACATGATAATGATGGCATTTCCTCCATGAAGTTATATAATAAGATGGGAATTATTTAAGAAATGGTTGATAGGCAGCATTAATGAGATTATCTTCTTGATGAATACCCATCAGTAATGAAGAAAAATTTCAACGTCTCAGAACTTTCATTATCTTAGCTTGATTGGAGGCCTCTACATTCAAAAGGCTGAGGGAACCTGCAATTACTTTAACATTGAACTGCACTCCTCACTATAATTACACTCTCTGCAGATGATTAAATATAGTAGCTCAGTTTCCTTTTTAACTATTGCTTCTCATCAAATGTGGCTCAAAACATTATTCTAAAAGCAATGAGCAAGGGATTAGTTTGTTAGTAGTCCAAACAGTATTCATTGCAGGGTCTATCCTGAAAGTACGAAAAAATTATGTGAATACGAACTAACACCAGCTTGATCAAGACTTGATCAATGCATGTACCAATGTGATCAGGATGGTATTGACTCAAGAAATGCATTTCTTAAAAATAATCTAAATAACTTTCAGAATATTAAACAAGTCTTTTCTTTAGTAATGGATTAGATAGAGGCATAGTAGGTTATCCGCTTTCAATTCTGGGACCTTCACGCACAGACACCTAGAGCAGTTATATGAGAGGAAGGAGAGTAAAAATTTCCTACTGCATCAGCATAAATTATTCTGTTACCAATACAATCCCTGTGGCATCTACATAAAATTGCTTGCAGAATGATATATGTGCTGAATTCTGTACTTTTATGAGTTAAATCAAAGTATTCAAACTTATTTAATTTGAACTTACAAGTGCCAGTGAATTGCCTGGGCTGGAATTCAAATCCAAATTCCAGAGAGAGGACCACATAATTTTTATTTTGCAAACTGAATGTTTTTTGTGTGCGTGGAACCAAGTAGAAGCCTGCCAGAGGGAGCAATGTCAGTTAATAATAACTATCTTATTTGTTCTCATGATATGGGTGATGTTTCTTGACTATCCTAGTTGCCCTGAGAAGATGATGGTGGTCTTTCTTCTTGAACTATTGTAGTTCTTATTGATGGTGTATGCACAATGGTGTTGGGTAAAGAATTCCAGGATATCGATCCAGCTACAATGAAGGAACAGTGATACATTTCCAAGCCTGGATGGTACGTGACTTACAAGGGAACCTGAAGGTGACCATTTTCCCACACTATTTCCACTCGTGACCTTCTCAGTGGTAGTAGTCACAGGGGAGGGAGGTGCTCTTGAAGTAACCTTGGTGAGTTGCTATAGTCCATCATGTAGATTGTAGCTGCAGTCTGTACAGTGCACTGATGGCTTTTGATATAGATATTTAGAACCATAGCATAGGCCAGTTGATCAAACCGCTCTGTCATAGATATTGCTGAGAAAAGAGACATGTCCAAGCTTTACGTCTTACACTCATGAGGACACTCGCAAGAATACAAATATAAGGGGGAAAAATAACAATGTATACTGTATGTGAAGAGAGTGCTGATTGGTTGGCAAGAGGTTTTTCTATGAAGAATGCACCAATGATGGTGGCTGACAGTTAACTGCCAAGCATTGTTTGAAATTTAAACAAGGCATGCCCTGAGGAATGAGTCAGCAAATGGCTGTCACTTATTTTGTTTAGCTAAAACAGGTGCAATATAAGTACACATTCTTTCTGTCTGCAAAGAATAGGGCCCTGTGTATTGATATATGTAGCTTCCAGTACACGCAAATGCCCACATTGTGAGCCCGAATGACAATCTTAAATTGGTTGTCAGCGTAATTCTTAGCACATTGAGGATTATTTAGCAAATGATGTCCAACCACAGAATCACATCTAATATAGGACACTGTGTTTTGAGTTTTGCAAGCACGAGCTGGTTGGGTATGATCTGTACCCTGTCCCTTGTGAACAGTGACTTGAGACATGCTGTTTATTACGATCCTCCAGTATTTGGGACCTACGCCCTACATACCTAGCATCACGCTGGCACTGAAATTCAGATACCACATTACTGATTAGTTTGATAGGCAGACCGTGACAGCAACATTCTGTTAGTGGTGAGTACCACTCGTGTTGCTTCCACATACATAGCGAAGGACTTCTTTACACAGCAAAGGCCATTCAGGACTTGCATATTGATATCAATGCTGTGTCCATGTGCTCATTTGACATTGCTGGTCTATTCACCAATGTTCCATTTAAAGAAGCCATAGATATTTGCACTGTAGCACTATATCATGGCGACCTGGACCCAGCACCATGGTGTGAATCAGTATTCATTGAGCTTCTGAACTCGGCAACTAATGCAGTTGAGTTCAGTTTTAATGGCAACACGTATGCCCAAATAGATGGTGTTACCAGGGGATCTCTCTAGGCCCAGCTCCCGCAAACATCTTTGTTGGGTTCCATGATGAATGTGTCTTCGATGGAATGACGCCTAACCTCCTACCCCTCGCATGCGTCCGATATGTGGATGATACGTTTGCTATATTTAAATCCGCAGCCGCATGTAATAATTTCCTTACATGATTTAATGGGCTCCATCCTGCACTCAAATTCACTATGAAATGAACTCCCCTTCCTTGAGAAATCTGCCAGAGGGTTTGCTACCACAGTCTACTGAAAATCTACCTTTACTGGTCAATATACGTGTTGGGATTCTTACAGTTCCACACGCTATAAGATCGGTCTTATCGGCAACCTTGTAAAAAGCCATTTGGTCACCATGCAAGCTTGATGCTGAAAAAGGGCACATCAAAGGCATCCTGCAGGAAAATGGCTACCCTAATCAGATCATTTCGTGCTGTACATCATGCAAACTCATGAACTGGTCTATGGCCAACACTCTTGGCCTGAAAAGTGCCCAGCCTACCTCAGATTACCCTGGAAGGGCAAGGTATCTCAAAAATTTGAGCAACAGGTGAAGCTAGCTGTGTCACGCTGCTACTATGCAATAGCAGCACGAGTGGTATTCGCCACTAACAGGATGCAGCCGTCAAGCCAAAAAGACATTCTGCCTATTAAAGAAATGAGTGATGTGGTATATGAATTTCAGTGGGAGTGTGATGCTAGTTATGTAGGCTGTACGTCACAAAGACTGGTGGGTCATATCAAGCAACATGTCCCAAGCCACTGTTCGCGAAGGGCAGGGTACAGAGCATACCCACCAGCCCGCGCTTGCAAAACTCAAAACACAGTGCCCAACATTAGATGTGATTCCGTGATTGGACAACATTTGCTAAATAATCCTCAAGGTGCTAAGAATTACATTGACAACCAATTTCAGAAGGGTCATATGGACTCGAAACTTCAACTCTTTCTTTCTCCACAGATGCTATCAGACCTGCTGAGATTTTCCAGCATTTTCTGTGTTTGTTTCAGATTTCCAGCAGCTGCAATATTTTGCTTTTAACCAATTTCAGATTGTTAGTTGGGCTCGCAATGTGGCACATTAGCATGCGCTGGAAGCTACAAATATTAATACACAGGGCCCTATTCTTTGCAGCCAGAAAAAGCGTGTACATACATTGTGCCTGTTTCAGCTAAACAAAACAGGTGACAACCATTTGCTAACTCATTCCTCAGGGCAATGCCTTGACCAATCAGGGTCAAGCTGCCTTGTTTAAATTTCAAACAATGCTTGATAGTTAACTGTCAGTCACCAACATTGGTGCGTTCTCCATGGCAAAGCCACTTGCCGACTAATCAGCACTCTCTTCACATACAGTATAAATTGTTGTTTTCCCCCTTATATTTGTATTCTTGCGAGTGCCCTCATGAGTGCGAGATGAAAAGCTTAGCCATGTCTCTTTTTTCAGCAATACTCAACTTCTGTATTACCAAATGACTATCATAGATATTGTTGAGGTCCTTGTGTGTTGTTGCAGTGACAACCAATTGAGCAGTAATTAATCCATTACATTCCTGACTTGAGACTTGGTAAATGTTATAGGTACTTTGAGAAGGCTGGAGGTAAATCACATGTCACAGACTGCCCAATATTTACCCTACTCTTGTAGCCACATTGTTGATAAGGTTGGCCCTGTTTAGCTTCTGGTCAACAGTGATCCTCAAGGTACTGATGATGGGGGACCCAATGATGGTGGTGGTGTTGAGGAGAGAGGGCTTGGCTTCATCTTGTTGGAGATATTCACTACCTGGTACTTATGTGAGATGCACTAAATATTCCACTTGTCAGCCCCGGCTTGGATATTATTCAAGTCCTGCTGTCATGGACTGCTTCATTATTGGTGGCATTGTGACTGGAACTAAATACGATGTAATCTCAGTTAATAGCCCACTCCTGACCTTATAATGGAGACAAAGTCATTGAAGAAGCAGCTGAAGATGGTGAACCAAGGATGCTTCTCTGACCACCTCCTACAGCAATGTCCCTGGGCAATGACAAACACGATGATTATTCTGTTATGACTCCAGCCACTGGAGGATTTTCCCTTTAACTCCTATAGACCTCACTTTTGCTAAGGTTCCTTGGAGCATTTTTCAGTCAAATGCTCCGATAATGTTGAGGGCAGGTATTTGCACACCTCTGGCTGTGGTTAGCTCCAGAGCTGACTGGTTCTTGTAAAATCTGAACTTTAGGTGAGCAGGTTATTGGTGCTTTAGTGATGTCAGAGCAGCACTTTCACTGTGACTCCATAATCTCCATGTTTTATACAAAGTAAAGTTTAGCTCAATTGTGTTCATTGACAAAAGAACAAGTAGAGAAGGTGGTGCAATCTCATTATGCAGCTGGCAATACCTGCAATGATTTTTAATACCATGAGTATTGAATATGTCCTTCTCCATCTGTCTCTGTATTGGAATGAGGGAAGAGGTGACTCTAAGCTCTGACTTTGTGGTTTCTATGCTACTTACTCTCTTCCAGATAGAATGACTGATATCTTCTGCATCTTCAGAGTTGATACAATGCAGCTTTCTGTCCCAGTACTGCCATCCTCTTGACTTATTTTCTAAGTGTACAGGCTTTGAGATGTTGGAGCTAATGAACTTTCAGTTTTATTGCTCTCATTTTCCTTACAGTTTTCCGAGTCTTCGTCTTAATCAGAAACCATGATGAATAAGCACAAGGAGGAAAAGCCTCTGGGGACTAAATTGGCCTCTGTAACGCCTATTCTTTAGGTGCTATGACACTTTATAAAGTGAAAATGATGCTTGTACTTTGTATGCAGGACTCCATTTTGGTAAGAAGGTTTGTGCATGCACTGCTGGCAGCTTGAGCAGGCAGTTTATGATGTCAATCTGTGTGCAATGCTGTCATTTTCAAATGACATGCTCCAGCCTATGCCCTGTCTTAATGTTAAACAACATGACGGAACTTCTACCAGCATTGCTTAAAGGGACCATGAACTGCTTACAGGTTAGTTGCTGAATTACTTCTGCTGGCTGTTGCAATTGTTTCATTTCTGGAGCTTTTCTATACATTAGGAGTACCTAGCTGGTCTAGAAGTACTTTCTTTGTTGAATTAGAAAGCTTGTGCTGAAACAATTCTAAGAATTCATGCTCAATTCTAAGATGGAGATAATGAAAAGAGGTCACACAGAGCAGAACAAGCTGCTAGGAGAGGGAGGAGGAGGATGAGGAAAAGAAGGGCTTTCAGCAGAATCTTTAGGGTGAGAATCTTTTGGGGGCAATTTCTCTTACCTCAACTTCATCAATGACTAATGCTTGAGGTATCTTGAAGAGGTTGTGACCGAAATCTGCCAAATGCTACAGCTACACCTGCAATTTCAAAGTAAGACAGGGACCATATTTATTCTTGCTACGAAGGTGACTCTTAACTTTTATGCATTTGGATCGCTCTAGGCTGCTGCTGGACATTTAAGTAACATTTCATAGCAGCTTGTAGTGTGCTGCTGCAGAAGGTCACTGAGTTGAGAGACAGCTTTGTCTCATTCCCTCCTTCTAGAGAGAAGTAGTCAAGCACAAAGTTTTGAATGGATTACAGGCTTTCCTAGGATGTGGAGTGCCATTAACTGCATGCACATTATCTTGTATTATGACACAGCCGATGGTAAAGTTGTTCAAATCCCAGAGGGAACTTGAAACAACTGTCATAATCCATTTTTGCAATTTGTAATTTCGAGATGCAGGCTTTGAATTCAGTAGGAATAAGACCATCGAGTCTTGTGGTTTATACACAAAACTAAATTAAACATTTATTAATTTAACAACAAATTAAACACATACACATGGTCACAAATTACTACAATAATAAATTTTTAACAAATCCCCAAATTAATTATCCCCAGGTAAATCACTAAGGCAACAGTAACCCATAGACTTTAAATAGAAACCAGGCAAAGCACAGTTGTCCTTACGAATTCCATAAGGGACCATAAGACCATAAGACATAGGAGCAGAAATTAGGCCATTCAGCCCATCGAGTCTGATCCACCATTCAATCATGGCTGATAAGTTTCTCAACCCCATTGTCCCGCCTTCTCCCTGTAACTTTGATCCCCTTACCAATCAAGAGCCTATCTATCTCGGTCTTAAATACACTCAATGACCTGGCCTCACAGCCTTCTGTGGCAATGAATTTCATAGATTCACCACTCTTTGGCTAAAGAAGTTTCTCCTCATCTCTGTTCTGAAAGGGCTTCTCTTTACTCTGAGGTTTCAAATTCAAATTTCAAATGAGATTCCTTTGCAAGTTGGTTGGAGATGTACAGGTTGGTTAGGTCTTAAATGTCTCTACCTTACACACACAAACTCCATTGTTTATATACCTAGCTTTCCCTTTGAATGTAAATTTTCCATTGTATCACTAGGTCTTTTGAACTCCAGCTCTTCTAACAATAAAACCCCTTTCATAGCACCAATTTTATTAGTAAGCTGAAAATTAAACACATTGTTTGACTTCTTCAAGCTAGGTGCAAGATTTTACTCGCAGTCTTGAATGGTTTATCCAACAAATGCAAATGAACACTTTACCTTACTGTTCTCCTTACTGTTCACCCAATTAACATTTCAAAACTACTATATATCAAAGCATCCAGACTAGCTGGCTTCAATCCAATTAAGACACACACCTAGACACAGATTCCCACTAGAATTTTATTCTAAAAAATAATTTCCAATAACATTATACACATTAATGTCTCTTCATGACATCTTGCATCTGTCTCATCTAAACTCAACCATTTTCATGAACCTTTACTGCTTTGTGGTAGCAGGTGGGGTGCCATTCATAACACATATAGCTTTTATGTACTGAATACAATGATCTGGGATATGCCATCTAGTGCATTCTTTTATTTTTTTAAGAGATTGAAAAGTATTTCAGCAAAACTAAATGTCCAAATGTAAATGCCTGGTCCATTAAAGTTCTCACCTGAATCCCCTACAGCAGAATTCTTCTGTGCCTCACTCTCCAATGAGCTAGCACCTGCACTAGCCTTTCCCCTGACCTTGTCCGGTGTACTTGTGTTTAATGTCTCACACATGCAGATCCCTCCTCTATCAGGCAGTGTCAGTCTCGGAGCTGATGGCTGCCAAATGTAAGATTGAGTGATGGTGCCTGCTCCTCTTTATTGTCTTCTTCCTTTTCCTCTACTTATTGGGTAGGCTTTTCCAGTTATTGGGCATTTGAAGTGGAATAGGAACAAGTGTGGCATTGTGGAGAGGGGAGAGGAGAAAGTATGAAGTGCATGGTTACCCCTCTATAGCTTCTGACTCAGAAGAGATTGTGGGATGAGGGAGAAATGGGATGACAGAAGGAGCACTGCCCATGCTGATGCCTCATCATTGATCGCTACACTGCCAACAGTCACCATGGCCTCAATGATCTCATCAACCAATGATTGCCAGCACTGTCTCCTCCATGAGGATTCATGCATATAGACATGCTTGTACTCCTCCATTTCATTGTTGCTGCCTGTTATTACGTGTCACCTTCTCCTGCAAGAAAGAGGGAAGTGTGCCAATGAGTGTCCTGCAATATATTTGGGTGATGTGGCTGTCATGCCTGCCAGTGACATTGAGCTGTGAGTTGTATGTGCTAGGCTTACAACAGTGCCAGGTGTGTGAAAGTAAGGTAAAATGTATGAATGGTATGGTGAATCTTGATTGATAGACATTGTTGGTAGTTGAGTGATGGGGAATATAGTGAATTGAGGAATTAATCAGTGTGCAGTTGGTAGGATAGTCCACTTGAATATGAACTCACTGACATCGACAATCATGAAAGATCATTGAACTTCTTTCTGCACTGAATCGAGGTTCTAGAAGCAACACAGATGACATTCACCTCCATCAGTACTTCCTCTTACTGCCTCCTGAGCAAGTATCTAGAGAGCATCGTGTCCCTCTGTGGATTTAAGGCATCTCTCATCCTTTCCACCTCTTCCACCCAAGCCTCAAGTGCCTTTTTAAACCCTTGGTGCATGCTCTCTTATATAGCAAGCCACTCTTCACTCTTTCACAGGCCAGATTCACTTCTGAATAATTTACTGTCTGCAATCACAATGCACCTCGCCTTTAAGAGGTACAGTGTGCCTTTAAGTAGTGCTAGCTATTTGCAATACTGGGGCCCCCGCTGAATATAAAGTCCTTAAATAGCATGGGTACTCTTGTTGCATTCATTATTCATGTAAAGCAGCAGGCAGCATAAATTTATTGTGCTGCCCACACACAGTGAACAGGTGTGGGTTAATTGTGCATGTCTTGGATGTATCCAAATTAAACACCTCTGCTTTTGAGTCACACAGATAAAGACAAAGCTCACTTTGATTCCAAACTCATGCTGAGCAAAG